>NW_019417129.1:144050-144886 GCF_000390285.2 Anoplophora glabripennis
AATTTTTGTGTAAAAATGGTGGAGATAGGACTAAAACAATTTGTTATTTCTAATTTGTTGGATTATCTACCATATGCAACTGTTGTAAAATACAAATTAGCAGCTCAAGAAAATAATGCTGGTAATGAAGATGATATATAACATATCATTAAATTTTTATGTAATTTATATATTATCTTAAAATTGTATAATATTATATATCTAATATTAACAAATTTTATTGTATTAACTATTTGTCTATTATTGTAATGTGGAATAAACAACATAAATATAAATATATTTAAACTTTTATTGTTGTCTTATTTGTTAAATGAGAGGAGAAAAAAGTATACAAATAGCATAATTAACCTTGAAATGACATTTATCTAATGTTAAATAGGAAGAAATGATACATGAGGAGGTGACCTTCAGTTGACATATTTAAATGCTATTTTTAAATATTTCGTTATAGTGTGACAATAGCTCCAAGTTCATAAGTTTGTAGCGAATTTATAGAATTCAGGATGTAAAAAGAGAAAAGAAATAAATATATATTAAAATAATAGTCAATATATAGTTCTACAAAGTGTTTGTAAATAATAATGCATAAATAAGTAACTATTACAATTCCTAAAATATTCTGCTGCCCTCGTATGCCTGCCCTCGTATACATAGTCCTCCATTTTGCGGATGAAACAACTAACGAAACGATCAATAAAATAGCCACACCTACTTAAAATGTCGGTTAAAATAATATTCAAGTATATAATATAACCTTCAAATGACACTAGAAGCGATCGATATTTTATAAACCACGCCTACACGACAAAAAATTCAAATATTTCACGGCCTTGAAC
>NW_019417130.1:0-17472 GCF_000390285.2 Anoplophora glabripennis
ACTATTACATCAGTAATTATTTTTCGCATCTCCGTTCCTCTATGATTCATGTTGGTAGGTCTCACTTATACATGACGCGCGCACAGGTTTAAACGAAAAAAGTGTTTCCTAACAGTCCGTTACTACTTATTGATAGCCAGCCAGTTCATTTATTTGTGCCGCACGTGCAGGTCCTATTTGTTTTGTGTATCATTGTGCTTTGTGTAGTGTATTTATGCAAAAGAAAAGAACTTCCATGAATCCGAGATAAATCACACATAAGGGAAATATTATATTAATTATCCATTTCAGATGAGAAGGTATTTCATTAAAATTTTTCAGTTAGCCGCCCTTGACTTGATAATACTTGCTCGTATACTATGGGACACGCAGTGCAGAGATTTTAGACTAATTGAAATGCAAATTCCACCTTAAGTGGATTGTCTAGCGTTAGCTGGTCATATTGAAGTTGTTTTTAAGTTATTTTGACCGCGAACATTTGTTTGCAGAATATACAGTCGTTTTAACCCTCTTAGTAGGGCGTGGCCGCTTTTTTTTGCCCGTATTCCATGTGACATGTAGAGAGTGGTTTTCACTCCGTTTAAATGGAAAGTCTAGCTAGCCATATCGTAGTTGATTTAACTACCTTGCCCGCAAACTTTTTGTTTGCCAAATATTTGGGGCAGTACGGTCGTTTTGACCGTCTTAATAGGACGTAGCCGCTTGGTTTTTTTCTATCATCAAACATGAGTGATATGTTATTATAGAAAACTTATGAGCAACTCCTCTGTCTCTCTAAAAGTATATAAAAAAAAGACCGATTAAGTTTTGTTTTTTATACATACTGTTTCATTTATGACAGTGTATGAAAAGATAGCAATTGAGGAGAGGACAAAATTAAGTGATAATAAGGGAACTTTCAATGAAGTATTAGGAAGCAATTACGTAACGAAACCTTAAATGAAGTATTAGGTTAAATGAAGAGTAACCTGATAGTATGAATAAAATGTTAATATTAACCAGAGTTACAACCTAAGAAGCGTACGAAAGTTATAAAAGTTAAACAATATACACTGTAAGGAACATTTGACCTATTTTCACTCAATTTCACTCAATAATGTATCAAATTCTGTCCACTCGATTGAGTGAAATTTTCCTCTATTAGTATGAGTAAATACAACTGAAATTTTATGAGTAAAACTATCGGTTCAAATATTATCAAAAATGTGTAGAGTTGTCAAGGTGCCCAGTATTGACTGAAATGTGTTCAATAATGTCACTCAATGGATTTCACACAGATAGATTTATTTACAGTGTATATCTAAGTATATGCCTGTACATATAAATATATTATAATTTACCAAGTATGGAATTTTGTTGATTGTGGTCAAACAAAATCAAAAGTTTGCATCTGTTAAGATGAACTACATGCCATTTGAAGGTATAATACACAAATTATATTAGTACAAGCAATATCGAAATAATACTATCTAAAAACTACATCAACGACAGACAAAATCAAAAGGATGTTTAGGAAGTTTGAAATATAAGTTCAGACATTTAATTGCTTCCTTTGGCTGAAATCTAATTTGTCATGGACATATTAAACCAATTAGTAAAATGAAAATAGCAACTGCATCTTACTTGGAAGAGGTATTCAATTAATGGCCATATACCAAAGCCATTCAGAGACAAAGTTGTAAAAAACGGCTTCTTTTATGAATGTAACATACTATAACTTTATAGCTATGTTCTTTGGGCTATGATTCAAAGAAAAATTTGGTTTTCACAAATCAAAGCAACAATTAATATCACACTTATATAACAAGTATACATCAAATATCACGAAATGGAACTACATTTATATATGTCTTATAGCTATTATGTCAGTGGACTATACATTGACTTGAATTTGAATTAAAGTCTAAAGTAAAAATCATACTAATAGTTACTGATGTTTTTGAAACAAAATATCAAGACGAAATTCAAAACGTTTCAAATAGCTACAGTTCTTTTATTTNTGATAGTATGAATAAAATGTTAATATTAACCAGAGTTACAACCTAAGAAGCGTACGAAAGTTATAAAAGTTAAAAAATATACACTGTAAGGAACATTTGATCTATTTTCACTTAATTTCACTCAATAATGTATCAATTTCTGTCCACTCGATTGAGTGAAATTTTCCTCTATTAGTATGAGTAAATACAACTAAAATTTTATGAGTAAAACTATCGGTTCAAATAATATCAAAAATGCGTAGAGTTGTCAAGGTGCCCAGTATTGACTGAGAATGTGTTCAATAATGTCACTCAATGGATTTCACCCAGATAGATTTATTTACAGTGTATACCTAAGTATATGCCTGTACATATAAATATATAATTTACCAAGTATGGAATTTTGTTGATTGTGGCCAAACAAATCAAAAAGTTTGCATCTGTTAAGATGAACTACATGCCATTTGAAGGTATAATACATAAATTATATTAGTACAAGCAATATCGAAATAATACTATCTAAAAACTACATCAACGACAGACAAAATCAAAAGGATGTTTAGGAAGTTTAAAATATAAGTTCAGACATTTAGTTGCTTCCTTTGGCTGAAAATTAGTGTATAATCTAATTTGTCATGGACATATTAAACCAATTAGTAAAATGAATATAGCAACTGCATCTTACTTGGAAGAGGTATTCAATTAATGACCATATACCAAAGCCATTCAGAGACAAAGTTGTAAAAAACGGCTTCCTTTAAGAATGTAACATACTGTAACTTTATAGCTATGTTCTTTGGGCTATGAATCAAAGAAAAATTTGGTATCAAAGCAATAATTAATATCACACTTACATAACAAGTATACATCAAATAGCACGAAATGGAACTACATTTATATGTGTGTTATAGCTATTATGTCAGTGGACTATACATTGACTTGAATTTGAATTAAAGTCCAAAGTAAAAATTTCGGTCATACTAATACTTACTGATGTTTTGAAACAAAATATCAAGACGAAATTCAAAACGTTTCAAATAGCTACAGTTCTTTTATTTTCCAATGGTACTCTATCTAAAATAGTTTGAAAATGTAAACCTATTGCTTCTCTTTTTTCTCTAATAATATTTATATAGAAAGGGTTTAAATGTTGCACCCTCTTTATGTCATGAGTATCCGAGCATGCGCAGTCACCATCATTAAGGAAAAAGCGGTGCTGCAATCTGCTTCCCTCAGGTCTTGTGACGCATTGTGCATGCTGTTAGTAGTAAAGTTTAGTAGGGCTAGGGTTAGTACATATTAATGGCTATAATCTTTCTGATGTCCTGAGGTGATAAAAATTCTATCCCCAGGAATTTGTGATTTATCACCATTAAGCATTCATAGTATCAAAGAATGTATATATAATCCTCGTGTCTGTATAATCTGTACTTTACGCCAGTCCTCAGTCAAAACCTAAAAAGCTGCAAGTACCTCCACATTACCAAATTGGTAAAGGAGCGACGATTTCTAATGTTCCATAAACAAAAAAAAAAAAGTATACACATGTAAATATATTTATTTTTCTTTATGAATTACTTTAGTTTACTTCTCCCATTTGGAGATCACAATAAAACATCGATATCACCAAAATTTTTGGTCGATATAGAAATAGAGAAAAAAAAAAGGGACATTATGCTTGTACCAAATATATGTAAATATATATAGGATTGGTGTACTTACATAAAAGAATTTAAATCATGATTATATTTTGTTTGAAAAGCAACACTCTTATTCCGCCCTTAATAATTAGAAGTATCCTACAAATTAAGGTTATTGCGAAAACCTACAGCAAGTATTCCGTGACTTGAAATCCTAACCTTGTTCTACTTCTTTTGTGAAAAATATAATTTTGAAAATGTTACAATTTGTAAAAAGATATAAAACCTAAACTCGTTTCATTCCTTACTTTTGCGTAAGTAGATGGAGTATAAACAATTTGGAATATATAACAGTTTCAAGTCAAAAGGATAACTAAAAGAGAATTTTCAGAAAGATCTTTTTTCGGACTTTATAGTAAAAAACAATATTTTTATAATATTTTCTTATTATAAAATGAACCGGAATTGTGCATTATTGCAACCTTGTTCTTCGAAACGAAAATGTTGACCTAGGCATAACAAAATATGTGTGTACATATGTATGTACGTGTATACCTGTATATATGTATATAATATTATGATATATAGTATAGTCTATATGATATATAGAAAGTGGTATATAGTGTATGGTATACAGTATTTGATATATGATATGTAATATATAATGTATGATATATAATAAGTAATATATGGTCAATAATAAAGGAAAACCGAAAAAAAAAGTTTGTTTTAAAAACTAATTTAGATCAAATATGAAAACAGTAAGCATAAGAAGCCACTAATTCTTCTGATTATCATAATTTGATAAAATATAAGTACTTCTTATTTTACTTGAGAAATTTTTATCATAAAACTCTAAAATAGCGCATAATTTAGAAACTTTTTTGACTGCACTTAATCGCGCTAATTGTTTACTCTAAACATCTACCAACATGAATCATAGAAGAACGGAGATGCGAAAAATAATTGTAAGATTCGATCGACTTACCTGTAAGGAAGATCAATCTCAATTATTTGAGCATCGTAGTTCTTCTATGATGGGGCCCACCCTCCACTCTTTATTTTACCCACAGCGCGATTGGTTCGGTCACAAAATGAACTGGCTGGCTATCAATAAGTAGTAACGGACTGTTACGAAACACTTTTTTCCTTTAAACCTGTGCGCGCGTCATGTATAAGTGAGACCTACCAACATGAATCATAGAAGAACGGAGATGCGAAAAATAATTGTAAGATTCGATCGACTTACCTGTAAGGAAGATCAATCTCAATTATTTGAGCATCGTAGTTCTTCTATGATGGGGCCCACCCGCCACTCTTTTTTTTTACCCACAGCGCGATTGGTTCGGTCACAAAATGAACTGGCTGGCTATCAATAAGTAGTAACGGACTGTTACGAAACACTTTTTTCCTTTAAACCTGTGCGCGCGTCATGTATAAGTGAGACCTACCAACATGAATCATAGAAGAACTACGATGCTCAAATAATTGAGATTGATCTTCCTTACAGGTAAGTCGATCGAATCTTACAATTATTGTTTATATTAAGACTTATACCAGTAATAAAATTTGTTAACCGCTCATTCGAATTGAGGATATGGAAATCTGAACATGAAATTTCTTTTTATCGCAGATGGAATTATTTTAGAAGCTTATGAAATATTTTGAAATATGCCTACTTCTGTAATCATCAGATTAAAACGTGTTTTTTTATAATTCTGCTAGCTTTTTGCTATATTAATTTTTTTGTAATTAAATTCTTTAATGAACCTCCTTTGAACAGAATTGTTGCTTATCCTACTTTCACATAAGGGACTGCTCCATAATAGCAGCAGGGGTATATATTTTCTTAGAAATATATCAAAGTATTAGCCAATTAAAATAAATTCAAGTTTAAATTGAGTTTAACCATACTACTGTTATAATAATTATGTCATAGCGACAATTTTCGCCAAATTTTCTAAGCTGTCTAATTTTTGGTACTAATGACCTAATATCAAAATTTACCATATTGTAAGACATATTTAAGCTCTATTTTCTGAGGCAACTATAAATAATGTAACCTATAAATATCTAAATAAATAGACAAGAATGAAATTAAAAATAATAATAATAATGTCAACATGTGTTTCGGAACCCATCGAGTCATAAGAATAGTCAGAAAAGATTAGAGGTTCACTATTTTCCTCTTCATTGCCATCTGTATTCGTGAAATGTTTAGATCACTTCTGTTCGACTCAAAAAGGTCCAACCTACACAACGACATCAAAATAACTCCGATGGAACTACACCTGTGTCTAGCGATCGCAACCGAACATTATACAAATATATATATCATATTATATTCTACACATTTTCATAATATCTAGTATTGCTCTATCGATTTCTTAAACATTTCCAATGTTGCTGTATTTTAATATTCTCATTTAAAATAAATATTTTACGTAAAACTGTAACAACTGTAGTATTATTAATATAAAACAATTATCTTGAAATGTTTCTTAAAACTCTGTTAGATAATTTTAAAGATAATTCAGTCACCAGTACACTTTCTACGTTATGACAATCTCTATACCATCTCTAACAATCTATTGTTAGCTTCATGCAGTATCGCAATTTTTATGTGAATTGTCGGAGATTTCATTGTTACATACATGAAAAGTTAATGATTTTAATATATAGGTCTTATGTAAATAATAAGATAGCTATTGAGGAAGTTCATTTTAAGAACGTTTTTTTTATAATAAGTAAATAAAAATGAATATACTTATGTATAACATATTCTTAGCTCTTTTGTTTTTAAAACTTACTAATTAATAGCCACATTGTTTTTATACAGAATATTCAAGTGTAATTCAAATAGCACAAATATGTATCTACTAGGTATTAATGGTGGTTTCTGTTTGATCGATGACCTCTCACGTAAGTATATGATAAAATAAAGAAAAAAATCAATTTATTACTAGAATTTTTTTTTACTAGCTAAATTTTAATTTATGTTTACATTTTAAAGAATATATTTATATTTTTACTGTAAAATCCTCCAATCTCAAAGCTAATAGATATTTATATTCATATCTACATTAACGGCTTGGAATAAAATGCAACAAACATATACGCAAAAAGCATGGAAAAGAAAGAGAAAAAATGGGACATTAGTACGAATCGTCCATTCTTGCCATATCTCTTCGCCTAAGGCGTTACAATGTGTATAGCCAAGTTCACTCTAAGGCGTTACAATGTGTATAGCCAAGTTCACTCTAGTGTATGGTATGTTTCAAGTTGTTAGTAGTAGTACGTATAGTATGTATACTATGTTACAAGTATAACATCTAACCTCAAACATGTTGAATGCATGTGTTCATTGTCCAATAAATAACTTTTAATTTTTTTAATCATTCTTTACGCATTTATACTCAAATGCTTATAGATGTCTTGCCTTGTCGAATTTTTAAACGAGCCGGTCACAGGTGAAAGAAGACATAATATATTTGTCGAACACTTAAAATTTGACGTTCCAAATGACAGAGACGTTCGTTTAAGTCGTCTAATTACTCTATTCTCTAACTTCATTTTACAATACTGGCAGTATTGAAAAATAAAAGTAAAATAATTAAATGATGAACAAATTCGAAACTAAAATATTATCCGCGATTATATAATTCATTAGAAATTTAGCCAATAGCAATTACAAATTTTACGTAGTTACTATGTATTGATAAGCGATTATACTCTTGACGACGTGGTATAACCGTTTTGGTATTTCGCCTACTCCAACAATGTGAACTATGTCATGGTAACGATAGTTTTAAGATTTGTCAATAAACGTCAAAAAAAAAAATGGAACGCTTCGGTTCAAGCTCTGAATTATATAATCGTATCGAATATCACTCGAGCAAACGAAAATATTCGATTATTCTAACCTCCTCACTCGACGTATATCCTTAAAACACCACTCCAGCTACGCTGTCGTGGTGTTTCGCAGAATACGTCTCGTGACTTGGAAATATAATCGAATATTTTCTATGCTCTTTTGATATTATAACTGATAATTTTTCAGATGCAAGCACATCAAGTGGTGAAAGTAGTAAGCTCCGAGACGAGGTAATTTTGACATTGCCGTTCGTGTTTACAGATTCATTTGAACAACATTCGTTTTATTTCCCATTATTATTAGTAATTTTGTTATTAAACTGGGGTTATTTGACTTTTGTGATATTTTATAGGTTTCAAATATTTCATAAATAAATTTTAATGCAAGTATTTATGTATACGTTGTTTGTTTCTAGCATTACAATTTAACATTACATTTTTTGAGGTTATAACTATGAAGTTATCTGTTGTGGAATACCAACATTTCCTATTTATGTGCCAACGAAAACTCTCGTTGTATATCAGGAAAGGCAGTTTTTATTGTGTCTGCAAACTAGTGCCCTTACTAACAATGCCCTTGAAATTCAGGGAGTATTGTCTATCGACAATAATATTTTGAAAATTTCTTGAATTTGATGAAAACTTAATTCTGGATTTTTCTTGGACCATGAAGAACAACCATGAACTGAACAATAATAGTTCGACAATTTCTTCTTTTTATCCATAACTCTAGATAATGTCCATAACTGCTGAAGTTTTCCTCACACTATTTTTTTAATATAACAGTATTCAAAAGCAAACACTATACACTTATTAAGTTGCACATTTTTGTTTGTGGCGAGGAAGGAGAATGTCAATTTCGCCTGAATAATATTTATTGCCAGACCAAACTCTGTCACTTTTTACTTTTGGCTGTGCTCGTTATCAAAGGCCCGTTGTATATTTATTTAAGTACCATACCTACTTTCAGCACGCGATGCTACCATAACGGTGGTAGAGCGGTTCGGGGATGAATTCCACTGTAGCGGATTCGATTCGTAAGATTGTAGATCAGCTATATTCGTAGACAGGAATTAGGCACCCTCTCTGCAAGTATGGTAGGTATGAGAGGTTGATACCTGTCGGCGTAATTAAAGAGGCTTTCCAAGTTTCCCTCATTCCTGCACTGATTGGTGATTGAGGCTTACCAACGTAAGTCGTTCTTGGGCGCACATGCGGCTTACTGAATAATAATATGCCGCCCCCTCTCCGAGTTCTAGGCTAATGCTTGGGATTACAATGAGGTGTAGAGAGAATTAAATACAGGTACTTAAGTGTATAAAGTGTACACAAGCATAGAATTATCAAAGTTGGATATTATAGATAATTAGAAATTATTTAAAGTAAAAATTGCGCATTAGCCCCTTTATATATTTCTTTCAACTTAACTTTAACATTCTAAAGAAAAACATGTCCAACCAGTCAAATATCTTTCATTGAATTTCAAGTAGGTACCTAATTAAGCTTCACTAAACTAAATCTAAGTAAACTTCAAAATAATAAGCCATTACTATAATAAAATGCACTTTAACATTTTCTAGGTATTTGTAAAAGCTATACAATGCCTATAAATTCTCAGAAACTAGGAATTTTAAAGACAGTTTAATTTAATAGGTAATATTTTAAAAAAAGTAGAATTATTATTATTATATTTTACTGGGATAAGGTATAAAATTCTTAAATATCTAAAATAATCATTGAAATATTAATATCCCTGATAGTATTATCTTTGACTACTAATAGTGTATCTATTAATCTGTTAAAGATAGTTCATCACATTGAATCCTTTAATAAACGTTTTATTACAGAATAAATTAAAACTATAAAATTTTTAAACGACTTTGGTTTCAAATTTATATTTATTTTTATTTTTTTTATACATAATAAATTAAGTTCTATACTTGTCCTCCTGATCGTGCGTGATACTCCTAGACCCTGTAAACTATGTATGGTCTGCAGTGATACTATATGACATGACTGATTGATGACAACATGAACATTTGACGTTATTATACTAATAATTATTTTTTGATGGATTAATGTGTTTATAATATTTACTGGTTACTGAGATTTAATAACATTAATAAAATTCATCATCATCAACGATTAAATATTGCGTTAACCAAAATATGTCAAAAATTTCATGTTTCAGTCTTTCGAAATAAAGTTAGAAGAAACTTTCAAATTGGAGATCAAACGAACTTACCTGTAAGTGAAGTTCGATCGTAATTATGTGAGGTGTCCAATCCGAAAATATCACTTATTTTACCACGTAGTACGCCTCTATCGTATTCCTAGTGCTCAAGGTTTAAAGATTAAAATTCCCCACCTACCTACATCAGCCTACTGCGCCCTACTATTCTCATCCCGTTTAAATATGGATAATGAATAAGGATAATCGCAATCCGGGATGATGTTATACTTAACATAGTATTGGAAAGTGATATCTTCGGATTGGACACCTCAAATAATTACGATCGAACTTCACTTACAGGTAAGTTCGTTTGATCTCCAATTATCGGTATCCAATCCTCAATATCACTTATTTTACCACGTAGATGTTCAGAGATGGTTGCGATTATTGCTGTCCTTATTGTTTGTATACCCCATGTCTACATACATATACATATAATATATACAGACATACACATGTATGCATACGTGCACACTTATGTACATATTATTATTATTATTATTATTATTATTACTTTCGAATGTACCGATATGCAGCATCCACACGATATGGCATTTATTCACATTTGACAAATATTTGGCAAGGGACTTCATTATCTAAATCCGGTAGATAATACAAAGTACTTTTCATATTAGAATATTAAAATTGAATACTAGTCGACTTTAACAACTAAAAATATTTCTTTGTTTATTAGAAAGGAAAGAATTTCGTTGACACACAGATCATTTTAGAATAATATTTTCTTTTAACTTATTGTGTACAAAGATTTATTAATATGTTCATCAATAATATGGAAGCACCAGAAATTAAAAATGGTTCATTAGATGACAAAAATTTATTATTCTTAACGGCCAACTAGTTTTCTTTTTCTCGGGCATTGTATCTCGCTCAAAATTACAAAAGGTCCTAGAAAATATGTTCATTAAATTTCGGTGCTAAATGCAAATCCTCAAAAGCAAAGTACAAATAGACTAAACATTGCGCGACACCTCATCCTTCGATGAAAATAGATAGGCAAATAAATTATCATACTTAAAAAATGGAGTACAATACACTGACATAAGTGGACTAAAAAGTCGTGCTAAAGGAAAAGTCTTATACGAAAAAGTTATATTTTTACGTTTTATTTTCTCTGGAACGGTTCTGTTCGTGTACTGTACGATGAGTTACGTGATGTAGACCAGCCGCGTAAACAAATTGCCGTTGAAAGATGGAAAGGTACTTCTCAATTTTTGTGAAATTTTTCGATGCAAAAGTACAAACTAAGAAAAATAGATATTTAAAAAAACTGATATTTTCTGGTTATAATAATTAATAGTAATTACTATCTTAAATGTATTGTTGTTACTGTAAGAGTTCGCAAACAAAACCACATCCGTAAGCATCTGTAGTTGCCAACTGCGTGCACTAAACAAGCTCCATTAAAATATGAAACAAAATGAAATCAAACTTACCATTTCTAGAGAAAATGTTGAAATTGATCCCCATTAGTGCGGATACAGGCATGGTACCGACGCACCCAATTTTGGCGCATATTTTCCCAAATTCTAAGTATTCCCCAAATTGTGTCAGCAGCTTCAAGTATACGGTTTTGCAATTCTTCCACAGTAGCAATTGGAGTATTGTAAACCAATGACTTCAAGTGACTCCGAAGATAAAAGTCCATTGGAGTTAGATCGGGTGACCGAGGTGGCCACGGCACAGGACCAAAGCGTCCNATTATTATTTTGATATTAATATTTGATATTAATGATATGATATGCTTGATTTCAAATATTTTCTGTGAAAGAAAATTTAATAATTTTTGATAATTTAAATATTGTTTAAAACGTTTTACACAAAATAAAAGAGTTCTGATTAGCTAACGGTTTTGTTGAATCTAACGCTTACAAATATTTGTTTACTTAACAAAGTATGTAAATATCTGTATTATAAATTTGTAAAATATACTCTAATTAGGCTCCAAGTTCAGCATTAGAATTGTCTCAGCGAAGTCATTATGGTGGGTTACCGGTCTATTATAAAATTTGCTGAAAGTAGTTGGTTTCGTCCACCCTGCAGTTTGCATAATAATGTATAATGGGACTCCTTGTTTGAATGCCGCTGACGTGTCGTGTGAGGCTTAAATTTGTCTACGTTTATTCCAGATTTTCCAAATAATTCCTTGACCCACCTGCTTAAGGATTGTTTATTGGCTGTTTTGTGTGGTCTTTTATGGGTTAAAAGCAACAGATGTTGATCCGGCGATCTTAAATTTTTTGTTGCTTCCATATATTTTAGCGTTGTAACGGTTCAATTAAATTTACTGAGAATTTTAATTAAAACTTAAGGACGACTGGTATATATTCTGTTTAATAATGTTTATGGACCTAAACCATAGGCAACATTCATTACCTTTCTTTTCTGGCTACAAATCTAAGCCGTTTAATATACGAGACTCGCAAAAAAGGTAACGACAGTTTTTGGAATGGAGAGATAGGTTTTTACGTTTTCGTACGGCTATCGCTAAGGTGCGGGTGTGGAAAATTTTCTGCTATTTCTTAACGCTTGTGTTACCCAAAAAGAGGATTTTGTGTCAGGAAATTGGGTGAAAATTGTGTTCCTTTGATGCATTTTGGATAGTACATATCTTGGAACCTTCAGGTGGAATACAATTGCAGCATTGGCTGGATCTTAGTGCACCTTGACGATTGCAAAATCAGGCCGTAATATCTAATTTCCCTTATATGATTACTGGGATACTAAATAAGCCACTCTCCATCTCTGTAAGTAATTACTCTATTTTTTTCCCATTAATCCTCATTTACCTTCTGGTGTATCGTATTTTATAGGGCTTTTTACCACGGGCTGACATCCCTTATTATCTGTAGAGAGACAAACTTCCATCCCTTAACATTCAACCTTTGAGGCAGCCTCTTAGCTGGTCTGACATCAAAGCTTCAAGGATATATATTGTGTCATCGAGGTACGAGCTAGATTTTGGCGGACTCTTCTACTGGGCGTGCTCATTGTGCCGGTGCATCTGCAACTGCAGGGTCTCCAGATAAGCAAAACTTATTACTTTATGTTTAAATTTATTCCCTTGGTGCACCAATGCAAGCAAGCAGAGACAGATTTATATCTGACTCCTAATAATTGCACCTATTAACAGCTGATATATATATATTTTTCTTTCAATTTAATAATTTTGTGTAATAAAATAAAATACCTATATAAGGTATGTGCATGCTCAGAACCTCCTTTGTGCACTTTCTCTGAACATTACTAAATTACAACTAGTCTTAAACCTACGGTGCAAACCATATGCGTAAACTTATCTGTTAGTTATTATTACTTTTTTTGTTATTCCAAATAAGATAATTCTTTGAGCTAATGCCGGCTGTCAGTAAGCAAAAGTTGTACCTAAGTATTTTCTTATCATTTTTAATTTGTAAACAATTACTAAAACTTTCAGAGTTACCTACATATTCATACAAATGATCAGTAAATAGCTTATGGTTGTGTCCCCGATTAATGTTAAACTTTTCCTTTTCTTCTTTTATTGCTTAGTTTTGCTTAGTTATTTTTTTTCTCCTCAGTCAGTTATATTAGTTAGTCCGGTTACCATTAGATATTTATATATATTTTTTTCTTACTAATATCGTTTATTCAATTTGTTTATAGAGAATTAGATAAGGATTAATGATAGATATAACAATTGTCCACCTATCGTGATCACGAGCGGTCTCCCAATCGAGATTTATTCTCATTTATTTATAATCATTTATTTAATAGGTATCGTCGACTTAGGTACTTTAGTTGTGATTCTGAAGTAATAACGTTAATAAATATTAGTAACTGAACTATTTCGTTCTATTAATTTAGTAAATTGAGCATATTAGGTGATACTAGTTGCTAAATACTCATAAGCTATTTTGGGTCAACATTATCTTTCAACTCAATATTTAGTAACAGAATATTGAGTAGCTTAGAACCCTAGGGTAAATGGTTACTGGCGCCCTTAAACTAAACGGTCCTCTTAAAGATTTACCGCACGACCAGCTCCGGCTGAAGGCTAACTTAGGGTTTTGCACTTCTAACTTGGACCTTTTTTTTTCCTTTAAGATCAGGGTAAGTACATCAACCCTCAGCGAAACGAGAAGGTGGCAGCGTACTTGCGACACATACGTCAGGGTCTTCCTCGTAAAATGGAATAATAAACACGGCTGTATGCTGTTTATTCCAGCTGTTTTAATATTGTCGGTTATGGAAATTTGAATTCCTGTTCCTGTTTCGATAATATTAGATGTCCCGATTAATGCTATAGTTTGCAACCTGTGACCAGTAATCAAAGCCAATAAAGTTACTAATTTTTGTGTCAAATCTTTTAGGGAGAGATTCTTATTGGGTCCCATTTTCCTTATATAACTTATTACAATTTGTGGATCCCACGTACTATTGTATTTGGGATTTGATGGTTTTAATTTCGATACTCCCTTCATAAACCTTTTGATAATAGGGTCACTTCCTAGACTTCTCTGCAAAATTAAGGATAAAGCAGATTTATGAGAGTTGATCGAACCGTATTTATAATTTTTGGTTGTTAATAACTGTTACAAAAATTGGATTACCTCCTCAGTGTTAGCCCCATAGAGTTGAATATTATTATCTCTACAATATTGCCACCAGATGTTGCAAGTTGTATTGTACTGGTTTAATGTTGATTTTTCAATATAATTGATCATGGTGTTTATAGCAGGTTTTGGTATTTTCCTTTGGTGAAAGGCTTCCCAGACAATTTTGTAGCTACCAGGGTAAGATTCTTTGCCAGCGGATGACGGTCGCTAAAAGATGAGATTAATAAATTTTCATTAGGTTTGAATATGATTTCATCAATTTTTAATTTTTGTAAGAGGGGGAACCATGCCTGTGAAGGCCAGAAACGTACTACTAATATGCCTTCTACTTGCTCTACAATTATCTTTTGTAAAGTTCTTAATATAAGAGAAAATGGGGGAAATGCATAAAAATATTCCCTTTTCCATGACATTGTAAAAGCGTCCACTCCTTGCGAATCTGGTTCTTTTCTCCAAGAAAAATAACGCTCATATTTGTTGATAATTTTTGTGGCAAAGAGATTAATATCTGGGTGTCCAAATCTCCCAACAATTTTTTGAAAGTAAATAGGATTTAGGGACCATTCTGTATCTTGTGACAGTGATCTTGATTCTTTGTCTGCTATATAATTGTCGTCGGACTTAATGTACGAAGCATACAACCAGATATTGCGCTCTTCGCACCATTGCCAAATTTCTCTAGCAAGATTACATAATTTTACATGTTTTATGCTCCTCATTTTATTTATGTAAGGTAAGGCGGTGGTATTATCTGTGCGAATTAAAATGTTGATACCATTTTTGGACTCAGTAAAGCACCGTAATCCATAAAAAATAGCCAGCAATTCTAAGAAATTAATGATTTTTCATATCTTTATCTGACCACCATCATCCATTTGTACTCTCATTACCACGACAAGCACCCCATCCTGTTAAGGATGCATCAGTAAACATTTCGACATTAAATGAGTCTTTATTTATATTATTGAAAGCATGCGATATTTGGTTTTCCCACCAAATAAGGTCATCAATAGAACGATCACTAATATTCATTATAGAACTATAATTATAATTATTTTTGTGCAGAGCTATGTATTTGTCCCTTTCCTGGGCTTTGGTATACAGCCACCCATATTTAGTAGCAAGACATATTGAAATGAGTGAACCTATCAGTTTTGCTATTTTTCTAATAGACCCTCTTGGCTTGGATTACTTATGTAATATTGCACTATCTTCCTAATATTTACACTTTTTTTCTAAAGGAAGTTCAAGTACCATGGCTTTGCTATTAAATATATAAAATAGAAATTTTTGCTTTTGATTTGGAATTACGGAGCTTTTTTTTCTATTAATGACAAAACCTAGCTTTGTCAAAAGGTTTATTGTGTGACTGACATTTTTTGTGCATTCTTCCCCTATGTTCCCCAATATTAAGAAGTCGTCTAGGTAATTTACACAGGAAATACCTGACTTCCTTAATTTTACTACTAAAGGTTTCATCAATTTTGTGAAACTATATAGTGCTGACGACAGGCCGAAAGGTAAACAAGTAAATTCAAATAAATTATGTTCAAATTGGAACCTTAAATATTTTCTGTCCTCTATGCATATAGGAATGAAATAATATGCATCCTTAAGGTCGATCGTTGGCTTGTGATACAAATTCACACCATGTATCTTGGGGCAGTGAGGACAACAACACAAGGGGTAAGTCTTTATATGACTATATTAACGTTAACAACCTTTGTATAAGTAATAGAGGCTGTGTACCGACATTTGTTAACTCAAGAAGTCAAACATTAATAGATGTCACGTTGACTACGGCGCGCATATCTAATGTAATCCAGAACTGGCATGTGGCAGACACTGCCTCAATGTCAGATCATCGCTGGATAAACTTTAATATTAATCTTATCAAAACTCCTCAAAAACCGTTCCGGGATCCCCGAGGAACTGACAAGGATAAATACCTTTTTCACATCCGGGAGAACCTGTCAGCGGTACAAGATCAGGAGCCCAGAAACAATGGAGAGATTCAGGTATTCGTGAATACTGTACAATCTGCCATAAAAAGATGTGACGTTCCTACAAATCTACTCACCTAAGTATTACTTGTGTAAAAGCAGCGGCCTGCCAGCTACAGTGAAGACGGACGGGGTGAATTAGGATAATTATTTGGAGCGCCACTTGGTTTAGCACTGCTGCTATACTATTCGGTTAAAACCAAGAAAACCTAGGGTGTGACTACTTTAAGGTAAGTAAATTATCTAATCAGTTGTTAATTTTTGTGAAAGAAAAGTATCTCCTTATTTTTTTGGTAAGTATCTATATTTATTACGTAAAAAAATTATATATATAACCGTGTAATATAACCGTATTATACAAATATAATTATTTTGTATTTGGTGCGGGTTTTGCCGAACGTGTATACACGTGCAGTGCACAATTATGACCGCTCTTGTTAAAGTCAAGATAAAAGATATAGATTGTTTTATATCTATAAATAAAAAGTAAGTATATAAATAAAGTGTGCCCTTGTTCGACTTGCAATTATACATAAAAAAAAAAATAATACACTATACGGATCGGGGCATAAGTAGAAAATTATAATAAGATAAAATAAAGGAGACCTAAATCGGAATCCAAAAAAAATATACTGCAGCAAATAAATACAGTACCTATATAACTTATTTACCTTGTTAAGCAAATGTCTTTCAATTAATTATAGAAGCAAAGACGAAATTAAAGCTTTGACTAAGTTAAATCTAAATGAGTAAGTTAAAATAAGCAAATTAAGTAAGGAAACTATCTTATACAACTAAACTATTTATCTATATAACTATTTATATGCCTTTGCCAAGCAGTAACCAAAAATATACAGATATATACACTAAAATGAAAATACCAAAAGATAAGAAATATTTAGCATGCAACTTAGCTGAACATTTTATTTATAGGTGACAGTCTCGGTCAAGCGGGCAAGTAGCCGAGTAAGCAGCAGGCGAGTGGGCAACCAGGTAAGTAGGCAGGCAGCTAACTAGGCAAGCAGACAGCTAAACAAGCAGGCAGGTAAGTAGTTGCCACGTGGTGATGCAGATAATACAGCAGGATTTTTGTAGGGACCACTGCGCCAACAAAATCGCTTGCTACCA
>NW_019417130.1:19858-76618 GCF_000390285.2 Anoplophora glabripennis
CAATAAAGAAGCTGACAAGCTAGCCAGGAGCGCATCGGGCCTCAACATTTTTGGACCCGGCCCCTCCAGTGTGCTTCCGTTGTCGGCACTTGTTGGAATTATCAAGGAAGACACCCACAAAGAATTTATGAAACGGTGGGATGAAACAATCAGCTGTCACTTTGCTAAGGAGTTCTTAGTGTATCCTAGCAAAGACACAGCCAAAAAATACATGGCTATGTCTAGGTCAAATCTTCGCCTGGTGACAGGTATTCAAACTGGACACTGTTGGCTAAGGAAACACCTTTACAATATGGGGAAGTGTGAAACACCTCTTTGTAGGGGCTGTGAACAGGAAGACGAGACGGTGTTGCATTTACTATGTGAATGCACTGCCGTCTCGTCAACAAGAGAGTCCATGTTGGGAGAACGCTGGCCTTCAATGGCCTATATTAGGGAGACCCCCCTGAGCAACGTCACCATCTTTTTCACTGTAATAGGCTAGTTGGCGGCTCAGGTGGATTAATCTCTCTAATGGGAGGATGTACAAGGGGCCCAATGGGGCCTAAGTGCTGTAGCTTTGCTACCCTCCCCACAATTCCAGATTCCAGATTCCAGAAGGTCGATCGTTGACATAAAATTGCCTTCCTGTCTTAAGGCGGTTCTGTAATCCTCCATTTTAAAGAACTGTCGATAAATGTGTTTAATTGTTTTAGATTTAGGATGAACCTTTTCTTACCATTTGGTTTGTCTCTAAGAAAAATATTAGAAACAAATTGATTGATGTATGCCTTTCATTTATTAATTGTACCAATCTCTAGTAAATCCCGAATTGATATGTTCATTAACCGAGTTACCTCTGGTGAGAGGATTTGTGTTGGTGGCTTTCTTTGAAGAGGAGTTCTTACAAATGGTATTTTGTATCCCTGTATCCAAGATAAGATTATTTTGTTAGAGGTGACCCCCTGCCACATTGGATAAAAAAATTGTAAACTTCCAGTTTGATGTTTTTTACTTATCTCTACTTGTTTTGGTATTTGCTCTGATTGTAATGCTGAACTCTCGAGGTTTGCCCTTTTTGTGGCCTCACTTCCTTCTGCTGGCGGGTAGGGCCTCTCTTGTTTAACGCTGTGCCAGAATAATTGTAGTAGTGAGATTGTCTCACTCTCCCTCCTTTTACCCTATTATATTTTCTGGCAAAATTCTGATAATTTGCAGCAGATGTAGTAGGTTGGTCAAGCTTCAATTCCTTACTAGCTCTTTCTAAATATTTCATATTTTTTAATTTTTCTCCTAATTCGTCATCGAAAAGGTGTTCTGTGGGGGAAATTTTTTCTGCCATTTCTTTGACAGGTTTACTTAAACTAGGCATTATTAATGCCCGTCTAATGTGTGTAATATCATGCATTAAATATGACAAAATTCTACCTGAATCTGCTAGGTATTCCAAAAGTTTACTCTTTTGTTCCCTGGAAATATTTTCCTTATCCTCCAGAACTTCGTTTAGGCCTTTTGCCAAGGCCGATACACCCGTGCATATTTGAGACTGAATGTCTACATATGCGTTGTCTCGTTTGGACATTGTGACTGATATTGATTGATATGTTCAATTTCGGGGTTTACCTTTGGAGGGTTGAGGGAACTGCAATTGCTAGGTAACGGATAACGCACTGTCAACTTTTCTTTTTCAGATAGTATCAGTCCGTTTTTAATAATGTGGCCCCAACGGCTGCACAAAGCGGGGTGCATCACGAAATCTGATTTTTTGTGTTTTTCTGGGTCGTCGCCCAGTATTTCTAGAAACTCAATCGGTATATCTTCATTATTGTGAAGTTGTAAAATCGGAGANGATAGTATCAGTCCGTTTTTAATAATGTGGCCCCAACGGCTGCACAAAGCGGGGTGCATCACGAAATCTGATTTTTTGTGTTTTTCTGGGTCGTCGCCCAATATTTCTAGAAACTCAATCGGTATATCTTCATTATTGTGAAGTTGTAAAATCGGAGAATTTTCTCCTATCTCCGATGTGTTAGGTACCTACTTGATCTGTCTCGTCGAGTTTTTCATCTAAACCCAACTCAATATTATTTGATGTCATATCGCACGGACTATGATAATCTATTATAGATAAAATGCTTGTCGAGTCGTACGAGGCTCGATCTGCATTATTTTTACGAGACCCCGTATCGCCAGGATGACGATGATTGCTGCATAAAGCCTGCCGTTTCCTATTACTTGTAGGTGCTTGCTCTAATGATCTTGAACGACTTCTGCTATTCCTGTGGTTAGATTCCGAGTCGCTCGGGCTACGATAATCTCTACTTCGTTTGTTGTTTCGCGTGTTATGACTGACGTGAGAGCGAGAGCGTTCTTTACTTTTAGGACGTGACCTACCTCTATGACGGCTTTTGACGTATCGATATTTACTTTCCAATTTTTTAAGTCTTTCTTTGTAATGTTTTTCTCGCAGTTCTTTGAGTCCGACATTACTAAAAAACCTGTAGTAAAACTTAATGTCTGCCCAGTATTAATATGCTTACTAAGTTTGACGTGGTGACGAACCTTATGTCAGGAGCACAAAGTGACGAATGAGAATAGTAGGGCGCAGTAGGCTGATGTAGGTAGGTGGGGAATTTTAATCTTTAAACCTTGTGCACTAGGAGTACGACAGAGACATGCAACGTGGTAAAATAAGGGATATTGAGGATTGGACACCAACACATAATAACCTTATTTTGGTACAGAGCTTTCATAAATGTTTACAAGCGATGTGACCGCTGAGCTTAGTCAACTAATATTGCAAGTTATCGAAAATTCTCTAAATCGTCACCAATATTAACGATTCGTTTATAATGAATAATGACAAACCGTTACGTCTACACTCGAAACAATATACATCTTGATTATGGTGCACAGTTGATGAAACCTTGTTCGAAACAGGTTCTTACCAAATGGGACAAAATCAAGCATTTAGAATCGTTGCGGGATACATGGAGTCTACAACCAATGTGTCAATAGCGGAATGTGCTAAAACGGCTCTTGAATACAGGAGAAAGTGGCTAGCAAGTAATTTGGTACTAAAAATAATTGCAGAATAAGAACATCCAATACCGGAATTATTATTGGAACTGGACAATTATTGTCAATCTAAACTAGGATACTGGAGATGTAGGGAAGAGCCATACATTATAGAAGTGGTATACCAATATGTGTACAATATACATGCCGGGAAAATCCTACCATGCTTTAAGTACGAATATAAATTATCAGATAACATTAATTTCAATTGCAAATATCAATAACGACAGAGCTCAAATAAATAACGAAGAATTCCTAGAAGTCTTTCGCGAACAGTGCGAACACTACACCTCAATTTTCACTAATGGCTCGCTTTTAAAAAAGCAAATATGGGACTAGGAATATACATCCCATGCATAAACTACCAGTACTTCACTCAAACACACATAATTTTGTACAGCAGAAGTTGTAGCGGTTAACGAAACCATTTCCATATGCCCAGAGAAGAACCTGGATAAGTCGGAAAATTTTTAGACTCCAAGTCCGCTCTATAAAAAATTATTAGTATTGAAAATCATAAAGATAGAGATCACATTTCCATGAAAACCACAAGTTTGCTGATAGAAGCAGGAGCAAATCGCTGTGAAATTAAGCTAGCATGGATTCCAGGACACTCCAATATTCATGGAAATTTAGTGGCAGACATTAGAAGGGATTCAAATAATCACGTAGAAGTAGAAATAGTCTACCAATAATTAAGCATCAAATAAAAGTGAAATGGAAAGAAGAATGGAAATCCAGCACATTCTCATGAGGTTCCAGCTACGCGCAGATAACAAATGAGTTTCCAGGCTCTCCGAGGTTCACTTTATTCCCGTACAAATACAGAAGACATCTAACCATAATAATAATTAGAATGAAAATAGGTCACTGTTTAACTAACAAGAATATGGATTTTATCACATCCGTACTGTGAATTTAGCTACGTGACTAATTTTAATTTTACTGGAATGTCTACTGAATAAGAGTTCCGATTTATATCAGGAGTTATACAAAGCAAAATCTCCTCTTGATAAGAAAGTTTAGTCAAACGATTTGAAGTTAATGTTTTTTATTTGTATCTACTGTTAAAGTTTATTAGTATCTACTGTATCAATTTGTAAATTATAACATGTATATTTATTTCAGAAAACCCTAAAACCTTCTAAATCTTTCACTAACCTGGGTGCTTCTCACTAATCCAAGGTAACATTTCGGTGTGTGTAAGGCTCGGTTGTTACCCCCGAGCGAGAAAAGTACATACACAGTCGTTGAAGATATTGAAAATTAATCAAGGGAATGTGAGTACTTAATCTCAGATGCACTTCACGGTAAACAATTATTACATAAGAAGCTGGCTAAATGTCGTCTGGGTGTAGACTAAAAAAAGAAACAGGAAGAAAGAAGGAGAAATTTTATTGCCAACATTAAGGAAATAAAATTACTATTTCAAATAAAATTACTGGTCATGTGGTCGTAGTAATCATTTATGAAGGCTCTAGATAAAATAATATAAACCTCTAGAAGTACTTTACAATAATAGAGAAGATAAATAAGAGCAACCGCAATTGATAATACCACGATTTTTCTATTATGTTGACGGAATTTGGAATTTGGTATCAAATTGAAGAAACAGGATGTTAGATATTTTACTTCAATATGTTTAGAATTATGATTTATATAATAAATGTAATTAAAACCAAAAAAATAGTGTTTTGGCTAGAAAAAGTATTATTACTAAAATAAATATTCTTAAAATAGTATTATATTATATTGCTGTTTATTTGCTTTAGTTATTTGTAAATAAATAAAAGTTAATATATCGGGTGTTCTCTAGTTCTCATTTATTTTAACAACTGGTAGAACTCGTAAATAAAGTCGATTTAATAAAAATCTTTTATATAAAATTTGCCAAATAAAGCAATTCACAATTATTTAAAAAAATTGAAATTTAAAAACTTTATAATACAAACCTGATTTATTGTCATTTTCGACCACTGCGTTGTAAAAACATAAATTAATGGTAAACAAATGGTAACAATTTTGAACAATTTTAGTAGAACAGGATTAATATAACTATATACCTCTCTATATAACTCTCTTCTTCTGCAACTCTGAGTACACCCTTTATAACATTTAAACTTTTAAGTAGGCATATCCCTTTTCCTTGTAAATAATTTTAAAAATATTAAGGTACAGTATCCTTATTCTTATAAATTCAAAAGAGGCAAATATTTCTTGTATAAATAAGTAGATACCTATATTGTCCTGGTACGTGTGTAATATTAATGTGCCTTTTTATTATACTTATCTTTATAAAAGTAAAAGAGGAAGCAATTTAAAGATATAAATTCAGATTGTTTTCATCTATTATAAAATTAATTGTTTATCAAAATAAAGCAAATATTGCCCTGGGCTGGACAACTTAGCAAGGACAAAAACGCAACCCAATTTTTCTTTAGAAGATAACCTCTATTAATCTCAATTTCCTGCTTCAGTCAACATATTTTAATGAGATCTAAACAATTTAGAAGTATTTATACCTTTTTGGTTTTGATCCACACTGATCTGGGATATTTATTATTTTTTCTGGCAAAATAAATTCATTCATTGGCTTGTTACTTTGTGTTAACTAAAGATACATACTGCCAAATGTCACCTAGACATTGACCTATCTGAGTTTGTAGCTTATACAGGGTGATTCAGAACTTATCCCAAGGAAAGAAATAAATAAAAATTTATAACCTATTAACACCTATTTTATATCAGCAAATTCAATTGCCTTTGCCGCTATTGCTATTATTAATTAATAAAATTAATTTGTGATTTTAGTTAATAAAATAATTTCACATACCTACCTGATGTTACAACAACTGTTCAAAATTTTATTCACCGACGTGTAACACATTTGGTCCCGTCTTACCCAGTTTCAACGAACTAACACAAATCTTGCTTTCATAAAATAAACCATATCCATCAACTCCGAATTGCTATACGCTTAAGCCAATTTTGACACTTGAAAAACTAATGTAGGTAAACACAATCGCAACAACGATAATACTAAAATTGGGACTACAATAGCCCAGCGATGTAAAGGTTGAAAATACTATAATTTCAATAATTTTTTTCTCGGAAACTGTAAGGATTTTACAAAAATTTTTTTACGATATTGACTCAATTTTTGTTGACACTTATTCTCAATTTTTTTTAGATAGGTTGTAAATCACCCTATGTAACTAATGCTACATCCATACTGATACATTGGAAAGCATGTCTTCATTTGTCAAGTATTCGCCAGAGCTATAAAAATGGTATCCAATAAAATGTAGGAAACATCTGCTTCAATGACCACATCAGTAGGGTTCATATCTACAGACTTGTAACTTCTCTACATTCGCAAAAAATAATAACTGTACATAAACGGTTGACATGGGAAAAATTCGTAAATATTTTTAGAGACATAATAATGTCACGTGTTTGTTTGGCGAGTGACCACAGTCACGGCTTTAAGAACATTTGATAAATTAAAAAATAAATAATCTGTTTCACTGTCTAACATTCTCTTTATGTAGTGCGCTAATCTACAAATTAAAATGTAAACAATTTAGTTTGTCGACAATAAAGTAGTTAAGTTTTCTTACAAATATGTGTGTATAAGTGAAATTTTATAAGTATATGAGTATTTTTAGACTGAGCATAAAGTTAGTTTAATATCTTCATTAATATACGTACGCAGTAGCGTTAAAACTTTTCATTGATATTATTTTTATGCATGAATAAACTGTTTTATTTCTAATAGACGTGTCTATAAAAACAGTAAAGTTAATATTTTCAAGAATGTACACGTAGTATCTCATTCGACTAGAATGTTTTCACACACTATCTACACATAACAGTTGCAGAAATTTCCAATAAACGCATTGTTACGGTGCTATAATGAAATGCGGTGGAATAAAATAAAGATGCATCAACTATGTAAAAATTATAAATCTGCTGTGCATCGCGCATACATCTGCCCAAGTAAGTATTCTCAAATCTAAGTAAACAATAATACATTATTATATAGATATGGGGGACATGGCATGATGCCATTTGCAAATGTTGTAATAACGTCTTCTCGATGCAATTGCTGTAGGGGGAAGTAATAATTGAACATAGGTATATATTGTAGGTAAGTACTATAAATACTAGAAGCTGAAATAAACAGTGCTCTATACCTCTTTGTTTCCATGTTATGTTAGTGCTTTTAAAAGTATGGATTGGCTAAGGGTAAGTAACATAGTAGTTGTACGCAGTGATGTACGACCAGAAACTTTAACGCTGACTATATTTTTGTGATACCTATCTATTTTATGCTTTAAACATTGATTGCTGCCGTTATTTTATTTAAAAAAATATTATTTAATATTAGGTTTAACATTAGGTTTGTTAGGGACTAGCTGATACGTTTGACCAGTTGTTGCCTTCATATTCGTTGTAAATAACTTAAAAAGATTTTTTTCTTGTAGTTTCAAACAGTCCACAACAGATTGCTAAAATAAATCTGTTATACTATTTTGTAATGTTATTTTATTATTTTGGAAAGGAAAGCTTCAAACCAAAATTAGCCCGTGTTTGGTAGCACATAGATAACTTTTCAGTGACTTCGAAAATTATATCGTATTATAAGAAATAATTAGGTAAAAATTATTTTATGTTCAGTATAAAGTTAAGATTTTAATACAAATATTAAGTTACTATAGCCACGGTATTTGACCACAGTGTATATTGTATTGTATTTTCCAATTTGTACGCCACGGGGTATAACGAATGCATAATTCTATGATAATAATTATATAATAATAATATACAAAAGTTTTTTTATAGTAATACTTATATATTTTACGTGTAACAAAAAATAATAAAGTATTAGCTATAGTTTATTAGAATGATTCTTAGACCTAATAATTTATCTTTATTAAACGCGTTCCACATTAATCAATATTTTGCCTGTGGTGAATATTGTACGATAGATAACTCTTTATGTAAAAAATTTATTTAGTTTTTATCTAAATAATTTATGTAATTGACATTTACTGAAATAGTACCCAAAGTAAGGCCTGATTAATGTTATGACAAATAAAGCACCTAAGGATGTCAAATAAAATACTTATTTTATATGTATAAAAAGTATATTAAAGGATTTCAATAAATTTATTTACAAACAAGTTTATCATACTCGTAATTGCCTATAACTAATTATTCCATTAACGGGACGCTACTACATTATTACAACTAAAACACTACATATGTATTAATAACAAGCCAATGTGTTTTATTGCTCTGTTAAGATTATACTTTGTTACAAACTCAAATATAAAGGATTAATTTTATACAGACTGTAATTAAAGTGCCAAATTTCATAAATTTTCAAAAAAAGTTCGGACACGCTCCGTTTTTAGTACATAATGAAAATGTGTGCTTGCAAAAACAGTAAATAATATTTAATTTCATTATTATTTTATTTAAAGATAATTTAATATTTTGTCACATTTCATACCTAATAATTGTCTATACATTGTCTAATATTTTATTATTTATCTCGAAAAAGGTGTATTCTAACAGCAATAGCAATAATATATTTTTGGGAAGTCATAATCTGTGTATTAATTTAAAATATTTTGGAAAAAAATACCAAACGAAAATTACTATGTCCACCATTAGAAGAAATGTAAATCTGTAAGTAATAAATTTGGGTTATGTTTATATAGTTGTGGACAACCCAATTTACTTATCAAACGAAAACGACTACGAAATGACTGCAGTTGTTTTTTTAAGTCCATTCTTTTCCAAGTTTGGCTGCATGCTTCTAGACATTTTTTAATTTGTGACATAATACGTGCCATAAAGATTGGCCAAGAATTTTAGTTACACCCTAAGTCTTTCAAATATCCTAAAAACAATAAATATATTTACTGTATTTTTTAATAACACCCATTATGTACTACTGAAATAAAATTTTAGTGGTAATGTTGTAATGTACGTACATTCACAAAATGGTAAAGATCAAAGTTTTAGTAAATTTTCTCGCGAACTCAAAGAAATATTTATCAAAATAATTGATTGTTGTATATGTATGCTAAACTTCTATTCTTTTTTAATGGAACACACACCCTGTATTTTTATTCCTCTCATTTTTCCCATTATAATGTAATTATTATGTACCTGCTCTGCTGTAATATTTTGGTATATTTACTGATTTGGATTTATTTATCGTTGCTAAATTTACTAAAGAAATCTCTAATTTCTTTATTAACAACAAATATCCTATTATAAAAAGTGTTTTATGGTGCCTTTATCCTGTTATAGACAAGCAAGTTTTTTTATAATACCATACCGTTACCCACTCTGTTAACAGTATTATTATACATTATTAGATCGTTCCTTATTTAGGGTATTTCAGAATCTTCTATAGAAAAAAAAATGGAGGTCAAATTACAACTTCTTCCGGATCATAACTTTATCTAGGTATTATAAAAAGGCTTATTTAAAAATAGATCATTTTATAGTGTAGCATTTTTTCTTAGAGAAATATTTAAGTATCTGTTTAGTAAATTTAATCACGGAAATAATCGGTACCATGGTAAGCTTGACTGCTCTGTGCAAGGTTGGTACAAAAAATCAAAATATTGTGACATGTCACTGTAGGTATTTATAAAAAAGAGTATGCCGAAAAACGACAAATAAACAAACTAAAAAGAAAACAAAAGTTTGGTTTATATCACTGAAATGCAGCATTCATTGTTTATTCATATATTTCTTTAAGATCGCAAGAAAATTGGCATTTATTATTTTTTCCTAAATAAAAAGGCGATAACAGATAAGGGGGTGTGTGAATGACCCAGTTGAAAATATTTAACAGCAGAACCAAATCAGATTTGAGCAAACTTGCGGTATAAAGGAGTACTTCTAACTACTTACAAGCTTTGTCGAGAATTATTGGTTTATTCGTGGGATCATCAAATTGAACTGTAAATGTATCTCGAAAGCGATCAGGTTTATACAGGGTGATTCACTTTTTATCATTAGGATTGTTTGAAAAACTTAACTGTTTCACATGTAATGAATCCAGAAGAAGCCATTTTTCTTAAAAATCAAGCATTTAATTTAAAAATAATAAGATACCTTTTTGCTGTAGAATAAACCGCAATGTAAAGAAAATATTCATTTTGAAAAATTTCCAGTGACGCGTAGAAATTGTATTAAGTATAGAGGTTAATAGACCCCTTACGGACGCCTATGATTGATCTATGTTCTCAATAATGTGTAAAATTTATAGAGTTTTTTATTCGCACACCTCACACTAAATATAAAACAAATTTCATGGTTTAAGAAAAAATAAATAAAAACAAAAAAAAATGTTTTTTCAAGAGCTTATCTCTAAAAGGAAGCTTTTGGAAGAAAAAGTATATACAGTGCAACCTCTTTAATCCGAACACACGTTAATCCGATCACACGCTAATCCGAACGGCCAAATCTGAACGATAACAAGAAAAGACTAGATCGCTTCGCGCGTACGCGCGTAGTCCGCAGTCAGTTTGTTTACCGATAGAGAAGAATCTGTTGCGTGTCGTGTTTTGTGTAACAATTTTGGAGTTTTTTTGGAAGTAAGAAAAATAAAAAATGTGAAAAGCGTAAAATAATACATATATGTAGGTATATGTAACTACATGTTTATGTTTTACCTTATATAAGTTTTATGTCTTATATGATATATATTTATATTGTTATATTAAAATGTGTATGTACTTCCATAATATACATATGTACAAATCTTTATAGTATGTTCAATAATCCGAACAATTCGATAATACGAACAATGCCTGACAATGTGATGTTCGGATTAAAGAGGTTGCACTGTACTTAAAAATGACATTATGACAAGATCTATCGATGGTTAAAGTCCTAATCATAAAAAGTGAGTCAGCCTGTATATAAGATATATAGTGCGCTCCATTGCGAAAGACTTGGGTATCACGTGTCAAAAAATATTTTATGTATTACCAACAACTAACTCTACTAAGTAATGCAATAATTCAAAATTCTCAAAAGAACAAAAAGAAAAATTTAAGTCCTTCAATCAGTTGATTAATTTGCAAAAAGAAAAACATTAAAAAAATATTCTTTATTAAGTAATCTAGATCGAAATGTATCTCCTAACAAAATTTCATCAATTTAAAATTGTATTCTTCTTAGATAACTAAAATAAATAAATAAAAATTAAGAATTGTTGAGGAGTTACTGAAGCTAAAGAATCACTTCTTAAATTCTAACAAAACTTGGAATTTGGAGTCTTTTAGAAAAATGCAATATTTGCCAGTTTAAAATTTATACATGTTCCAGTTAATTTAAAAGGCTAAAATATTGATGGATGGATGGCTGGATATTTTTACAAATTATTAGGCAAAAAAATATATTAACTATTAGACGTGGATAAATGATGTGTAAAATAATTGCATTTTACTTGAAAATGGAAGGGTCTTAGAACAAAAATTAAATAAGATGTAGAGTACAAAAAAAATCTAGCTATAGAAACTTGACTACAGACTACACCTCTGAATGGGTCCAAAATTTGAAAGACATGTAGCTATTAGAAGACAATTGAGTGTTGCATTTCGGAAATATGAACGAAATGTTTGTTTTCTTAAAAGGAATACCGTGTATATTTATTGTTTTTAGATTTCTTTCTTTTTCCTGTACAATATTTTGATTCATATAGTGATTCTGAACATCTGAACATAGTTAAGATTGCCATGGGAGAACTTCTGATCAGTTTTGAGTCAAACAATTCATTTCATGAATATTCAACCAGGAATAAAAACCAAATCAGGCACAACTTTCTGCGATTGAACAGAGCTAGAAATGGGACAAATCATTGCATTAGATTTTATAACAAATTACCAGTCAATGTCAAAAATCTATGCCCAATTCATTATAAAGGTGTCTTGAAAAACTTTCTTAAATTGAATGCATTTTATACACTTGATGAATTTTTAAATCATAATTTTGCTAATCTAATTTTAAATTGTAAGTCGAATTGTAATATTTTGTATTTTATAGTTGTCTGTACTTTATGAGTGTTTTTATAATATGATGTGCTTCTCTTTGAATTGTATTTTAATTGTATGCTTTGGCCATGTTTTTCTTTGACGTGTGTAAACATTTTTCTTATGTAATAACAGCAATAATTGCTTACTTACTGACTTACTTACTTACTTACATGGAACCATTGCATGTTTTCCTCAGTTAAATTAAACAAATGTTTAAATTCTCTATTAAGAAAAAATATCTTATTATAAAAAGAGTTTTACAATACATCCAACCTATTATATTACAATTTTTTTTTATAATGCCTTGTTATTCACATCACTTATAGTACTAACTTTGTTCAATATTTTCTCTCTTATAAGATATTAGATTGTTCGTTGTCTATTTAATTTTTCTGGATCCTCCATAGTAAGAACTGCATGGAGGTCAAATTAGGACTTTTTGCGGTTCATAAGATAGCTGATTTAAAATAATTCCTTGTCTAAAATACTTTTTAGAGTATAGCATTTCATTTTCTTAATAAAAATTTAAAGATCTGTTCAGTAGTTAAAAACGGAAAAGCATAAATAAACACTGGTTCTTAGGCAACCTTGATTTTATCATGAGGGTCAGTAAATACACCAAAATATTGTGAAAACTATCATAGTAAATATATGATCACTTTAATTAGAAAAAGGAGAGGGTTCCAGAAAGCGGCAAATATACGGAGTATTCAATTAAAGAAAGCTGAAGCTTTGTATATATCCGAAATGCAGCGTTTAATTGGTTTTTGTATATTACATTTAGATTACAAGAAAATTTCCTAAAACTGTAGAATTTACTATATTTGAAAAGCTAAATAAGTCAAAAAAGGTAGAATGTTATGTGAATATCCCTGTATATTATCTGAGGTTACTTATTGGTGACACAATCTTCATTTTTTTCTTTATTTTTGGGTACTTTGCCACCTGTGCAAAAAATGTTTAAAAATCAATTAAATAAACCCTTCCGCCAAAAGAGTCAGTAAAGGGTTATTTTTATGAAAATAGTTTTTCCTAACTAAAAATCTCACACTGAGAAAAGTAGAGACTACAAAATAGATATCCATGCATATACATATAATCAGTAAGTTGACTTTTCGAAAATCAATATGTTTTCGTCTTGTGAAACTGATAATGATTTTAAATTATTTATGATAGTTTTTTTTAAGTTGTTATCAGTTCAGAAGACGAATCGATTGATTGTCGAAAGATCGACTTATTAAAGTGTATTTGTTTTTTCATTGCGAGATTTTTGATTAAGTAAAACTTTTTTCGTAAAATTAACTATTGACTAATCCTTTTTCCGAAAGGGTTTATTTCATTAATTTTAAATTTTTTTTCTCACATAATATAAAACTATGCAACAATTAAGTAACTTCAAGTAAAACTATTAATAGTATTATAAGTATTTAGATAAAAAATATTTTTATAGGTCAGTATATTTTGCATTGGAATTTATCTTTCTTATGGTGCATCTCAAGGAAATACACCAGAGCCAATAAAAATCATTAGTCAAACCAATGAGATTTCCCCAGATGGTGGTTATGAATGGAGGTAAGTTGTGGTGTTTCTTATTTTGCAGTAAATTAAAGCACATTATAAATTTAACTGGTTCAATTTCTAAGGGTTCAAAACCAGTCTCTTACTCCTATTGACCATTCTGTGCTAAAGAGAAATACAATCACAAAGAAAAAGTGCTTATAAAATATAGAGGGGTGTATTAATATGGAAATTTACAAATAAAATAAATAACTATATCATTCGCAAATTTGGCGAAATGAAGATAATGATATAGGTATGATATGCAAGACATAACAGCAACATTTTTAAACAACGGAAATTTCAACACATCTGGAGATACTGGTGGCCAAAATAAGTCGATTGAGCCAAATATGCCTTATGCAAAGGTTTCAAAGATACAGGGCGTTCAATGTTTGAATTTTATTTTGATTTTCTTAATAATTTCGAAGACAATTGTCGGAGTATGAACAAAAAATTAGCACTATATACATTATATTTTTTGATATGACAAATAAGAATTTTTAACTAATTTTGGTGTTGCTACTATGGGGTGTCAGTTATGCACACCTCCGATAAATAGCGGATTTTTTTTTGTTTTAGAATTACAGATATTGTATTGAAAATATGAAAAACAGCCATTCGTTTCATAAAAAAGTTATTCTTGTTCATTTCAACATCTTCCTTCATTATCGAAATATTTATATATACAAATATTTCGTTTTTAATTTAATTCTTAAATTAAACTAATGCAACTTGACAACTAGTGCACGAACCAAGTTATTTTCTAAAAAAAATCAAGTTAAAAGTAAAGTAAAAATTGGTCATTGGTCTATTCTCATCCAATTAGAAGAAACGTAATAGTGCATAGGTGTCGATCACTAAACCATTATAAGACACGTTTTACACGTTAAAAACGAAAACATATAATAATTATAAAAACGTATAATTCTGTTAATATAGCTGTTATATCAGATTCGGATATAATTCTTTATACAACATATCTTCCATTCTATACAAATGAAATAAAGCGTATAACACGTAATAATATATAGGTAAGTAATTCATTATAACCTTTATTTCATATATGCACAAGGTATACTAAGCACTGTCCGGCGCTTATTGAATAATAAGTATGAAGATAAGTGGTTTCTTTAAATGCCCTATATACATTATTCTAGAGAAATAGTTTATTAAGCCCATTTTATCAGTGTAATCAAGAAAGTTAGTCAAGAAAATACTGTCAAACGATTATCCTACACTTTTATACATTCATACAATTAATATTGTACTTAACGAAAAACTTGTTGTTTGTATTTTCCTGATAAATTATCGCTATTGCACTCATACTTTAAATATAATTTGAATATAAATATAAAAATTATGCAAAAACCACTGTATGAGTATACTGTATAATTACTAAAATGCCAATAGCCAAACTACTACTTTAGCATTACGGCTAAAAATTCTTTAAAAATTGCTGTTTCGTAATTATACATTTAACCTTGATTTTTAATATATTATTCAAATTTGTCTATAAGAATGTGGTCGTAATTAATATAGAAAAAAAATATTATTCTCCAATATTTTTTCCAGAATTGTATAATATAAATAAGTTTAATTATAAATAAATGCCACATAAATATAGACATCAATTATTCGTTATCTCGACAATAATTATGTGTAAATATCAGTATTTCTGAATACATGGACAATTTTATTTGCCCTTTAAACAATTTGCATTCTAAGCAAGGAGAAAGTCTAGTACATCCTCGTATGATACTTATCATCAATTGTTAACATATATTTTTTAACTTCGAGTATTGTCATACACCTTCGCATGCACAATTTTAAATACATTACACTATAACCTTTGATTAAACTTAGATATCTCAATTTATTGTGGTTGTGAAGTGAGTTTATATTATACATATTTAGAATGCGCAAAAAGTTTGTCAGTTTCTTGCTTAGATAAGTAAATAATTAGAAGAAGATTTTATTTATTAATTGCAATCTTTAAAAGAATGAATAATATTACATTTTACGGTCATTAAAAAAAATAATTTTTAATTAAAAACCTGTTTTCTATCAAAATTACTTCTTGCGTGAGTTTTGGGACGCCCTTTAATATTTATATAGAATATCATTTCTATGAATTTTCAAACTTAGAAATGAAGTCTATTTACCTATATGAATATATGAACTCGCAAATTATAATTATTTCTAATGCTTATTGCAAATTATTTGTATTTGTTTATACTATTAGAACATATTATTTATTTTTGTGTGATGTCAGAATCGCTCTGTTTGTAAATCTACTACGTATTAGGCAGACGGCAAAATGGAAATCACTTATGTATTATATAATCATCATAACTTCTCTCTTTTCTAAACTTTTATTAGATAAATTTTCCTGTATTAATTCCCATTTAAAAGTTATAAGCAATATCGTCCTAAAGAGTCTCAAAAGAAATACCACCTAAAAATCGCATTAGCGTTGGAAGGGTCAACTAGTCGTTGGAAAATAATTGAATGTTCATTGTTTAAAGTGCATAAATGTCATTAAGAAAAAATAAAAGGATTAAACTCGATAATTCTTTAATGCAGTTAAACAAAAGGTGATGACAACAATAACTAACTTAAAAAATGAGGCAAACGCTTTCATGAGGCAAACATTCATATTACAATCTATTCTGTATATGACCTCCTCTTATTCCAAGATACATATCCAGTCTTCGTCTGACATCTTTGCGGGTTACGTTTATTAACATTTCGCCGTTTAACTCATTAAAAGCGTTAGTGATTTTTTCTTTCAAATGATTAATATCTCGCGAAGGTGTTTAAAAAATCGAGGGGTGTTAGATCTGGTGACTTTCCGGGCCACTGAATGGGTCCATTAAGCCCAATCAATTTTTCTGGGAAAAATCTAAATATTGCTCCACAATCCTGGCCTTGTGTCAATTATTTTATTTTTCCGAACAGAAAATGGATCTTCATTTCGTCGCAATGTCGTCTCCAATCTTGTAAAGGTTCTATGATCAGGAATGAGGCGATCTGGATACCTTTCTCGATATAACTCTAGAGCTCTTCTTGAATTTTTTATGTGACTCGCCGTAAATTAGCAACATATCAACTTTTTCTGAATGAGAAAACATTTTGTAAGCACGAAAGTTATACGTTCGTATTGAGTAATGACAAGTATTTTGTGACATTTGTGCACTTTAAACAACGAACATTCATTTATTTTCCAACGACTACTTGATCCTTTCACCGCTAATCTGATTTTTAGGTGAAAATTTCTCTAATAAAAGTTTATTTGAAAAAAGTGAGCTTTTTAACAGGAAAAATATTTGGGTATGTTTCTGGAAAAAATATAATTGATAAGTAATAGATAAATTAATAGTCGTTTCTGTCAAATCCCAAAGATAATACTTTCGATTGAAAGTAGCACTTATCTCATCCCATTTAACGCCACGTGTCCCTAATTTTATTTAAATTTTTTGTATCCTCACAGTAGGCTCATACTATGGAGTTTGAGATACCCTGTACAATTGTTCCCCTTCCCAAGCGAATTTTGAATCGTCCAAATATCTTTTTTTTCACCGAGATATAATAATTATTTGTAGTTACCGTCTCACCAAATGGACTCAGATGGAACGTCCTTGTCAATGGCTACACAGTTATACATAGTAACCTGCGACGTTATAACCGCCGACCTTTAACCCCAATTTCCTTAAACTTCGAACCTCGTAACTTTAAAGAAATTGGTCTGTAAAGGCCGGAGATTATAGCGTCGCAAGTTACAAAGCTCGAGGGTTCAGGAAAATGAGGTTTAAGGTTATATCGTCGCAGGTTACTATAACTGTCTAGCCATTGTCATGGACGTTCCATCTGAGTTCATAATTTGGTGCAATGGTAACTACAAATAATTATTATATTTGGACGATTCAAAATTCGCTTGAGAAGGGGAAGGATTGTACTTTAAGATGCTATTCTTAACTTTGCAAAAAAAAATTACCCAACGATATTATATAACCAAATATGTGTAAAAATGGAGTTATTTATCATACGATTTCCTGAACACGAAAATAAAGAATTATTCAAAATCTATCGACTACTACTATTCATATTGCAACGTTCAGTTAACAACAATAAATAAAACTTAAAAATTAAAAGCAAACGTAAATTTCTCTTAAAAAACAATTCTATTATTAGCTCTCCTGTTTTTACTCCATGAACAATAAAATTTCGTTAGAACGCTATTTTTGAGATTTTGTAAAAATATATTCGCATTCGCTCTTACATGAACCATGATTTGAACTTTAATTCAAGAAAATAATTTGACTAACGCATTATTTGTATTATTTCCATTCGTCCTAACATAGACATGCAGCATACGACATTGGTATTTGCCGTATTTGAATTTGTTGTTGTTAATAATCTTTTTTAGGAGAACCTTGTTTAAAATGGTTCAAAAACAATATCTTAAATTGACATAGTATCGCATATTACCTACTAGGATTATGTCTGATGAGAATTGTCAATACAGGGTGTTTTCTAAGTACGGTCCGTAACTTCAGGACACAATTTCTTATGGTATTCTTATGGTATCAAACTAGAACATAAAATGAGTAATAATTTGCATATTCTTACTAATAATCATTTTTGTTTAAGTTTTGAAGCGGCAAATGGAATAAAAGCTCAAGAAACCGGAACATTAAAGAAAACTAATGATCCAGAAAATCCTGAAGCTATAGTTGCTCAAGGTTCGTATTCGTATACGGATTTAGAAGGAAATCAAATATCTTTAACCTACACGGCTGACGATGAAGGAGGCTTCCAACCTCAAGGAGCGCATCTGCCAACGCCACCTCCTATACCTCCAAATATCCAAAAGGCGTTAGATTGGATTGCATCTCAACCATCGACAACAGAAAGAGCCGGTAGAAGAAAATAATAGTACAATAGTTTTCAAGACAACAACTTAAACTTTTTGCTGAAATAATTTCCTGCGATCTAAATTTAAACTGTGATACAAAGTTTGCAACTGTTGCAATTTGCAGCAATAAGGTACACGATAAAAACGGCAACTGATTTATCTTAATGACTTGGTCTCGATTTATTTATGTTATAAATATTGTAATATATTATGTAAAAATAAATACTTTACAATCTGCAAGTTGAAAATTGTATTTTATTTATAAGAAGTTACAGTATTTAACATTTTTTTCAAATCAAATCTGTCTAAATATTAAAAACATTTTACAAGCCACTTAAATACTACACTGCTAAATATGTTAAAGCATAAAAATAAATAAAAAACAGTCCACATGCGGCAAATTATAAAATGGGTTCCCAGTAACATATTATATGTTTGTTCTTAACTTTTTCACTACTTTCGTACGTATTACATATAGTCCAGTTGGTAGAGGTTCAGCCTGTGTCAAACCTTGATAACCCGGAAATAACTACACAGGCCTATGATGAGTACAATAACAGGCTAATTTGCTGACAAAGTATTTTATCAGGAAAAAAGTTATTAACAACTTAATCGTGAAAAATTTTGTTTTTAGTAGTTTTCTTTAAATAACTCAGCCGGATGACTTTGTACGAAAAAATGCTTAGGACATAATTTTGTTCGTAATAAAAATAGCTACAAAATGGCGGTGGTCCGATTACGAAATTTGCAATAACAAAGCCGTGAGATAGAAAAAACTGTATAAAACGTCAATTTTTTAAAGTTGCTGTAAAATGTCAATTATAAACAAAAAGTAATAAAACTTTCGAAAACTATAGTTCAATATATATTATACAATAATGACGCTAAAGCCGAAAATCAGAAGAGCAAAACTTTTTGTTCTATAACGTGTTATACATTCATCGGCATCTGAAACTCGAAACTTTGCCAAATTTGTTCGAAGCTTTGCTGACACTTGAAATTCGGTACACACATAGTGTAAATATGCAGAAACCAAAAGCAATTTGCAAAATTCAAGTATCTTCATTTTTGCAGTTTTGGTAAGGTTTTATACGTCACCCTAGTTTTATACGTCACCGTTTTTTTAATTTTTGGACGTATATTTATGTATATTTATAAAATATTCCATTACGGTAGATTAGCCAGCATAATTACCTACAATTTAAAAAAATATATATTTTCATCGTTTAGATCCTAAGCTACTTAACATTTTGCGCCTGTTAGCCGTAGTCGTACATTATTCAACATATTAACATAAAACAAAATCGTACGTGTGGGGTAAACCTTTAACTTTAAGTAAACAATTGTTTAAATTTACTGTTGCATATTTCTAATAGTATACAAGCGCCGAAGAGCGGAGCTCGCGCTCGAAAATGAAAAGTTAAAGGTTTACCCCACACGTACGATTTTGTTTTATGTTAATATGTTGAATAATGTACGACTACGGCTAACAGGCGCAAAATGTTAAGTAGCTTAGGATCTAAACGATGAAAATATATATTTTTTTAAATTGTAGGTAATTATGCTGGCTAATCTACCGTAATGGAATATTTTATAAATATACATAAATATACGTCCAAAAATTAAAAAAACGGTGACGTATAAAACTAGGGTGACGTATAAAACCTTACCAAAACTGCAAAAATGAAGATACTTGAATTTTGCAAATTGCTTTTGGTTTCTGCATATTTACACTATGTGTGTACCAAATTTCAAGTGTCAGCAAAGCTTCGAACAAATTTGGCAAAGTTTCGAGTTTCAGATGCCGATGAATGTATAACACCTTATAGAACAAAAAGTTTTGCTCTCCTGATTTTCGGCTTTAGCGTCATTATTGTATATATATTGAACTATAGTTTTCGAAAGTTTTATCACTTTTTGTTTATAATTGACATTTTTACAGCAACTTTAAAAAATTACGTTTTATACAGTTTTTTCTATCTCACGGCTTTGTTATTGCAAATTTCGTAATCGGACCACCGCCATTTTGTAGCTATTTTTATTACGAACAAAATCATGTCCTAAGCATTTTTTCGTACAGTCATCCCGCTGAGTTATTTAAAGAAAACTACTAAAAATATGGTAAAATATTTTGTCAGCAAATTAGCCTGTTATTGTACTCATCATTTAAAGTATTCCTGTGCAGTTATTACCGAGTTATCAAGAAAATGTCACCAACAGTAACTTTTCGACCTCTGCCGACTGGACTACTAGGCCAGGAAAAAGAGCTGGAAAAAGACCATCTCTAAATATTATGTACAATAACATATTAGTTTCCACAGTCATAAAAATGGAGGGAAGATTGTTTACAGGCTGGTTAATTGTATTATTTTTACGTAAATTCACGTTTTTCGTTTATAACTTTTTTCCGTTCATTTCCACGAGAAAACAGTAAAGTACTTTTTTTCGTCTTCAAAAGACTTACAAAACTAGATTAGATCAAAAGTTATAAACAGAAGAAGTTTATTTATGACTTTTGAATTAAACATTTATAAACTACGTTATTATTACCAGAACGTTTTGGCATCGCATCCTCTCATTCCTTATCACTGTCTAATAACTCACACGAAATCTGGAATTATTGGTCTGGACGATCTCGAACATCTTCCACAATCGCACTGATTTTTTTCATGGTAGATTTCATAGATAATCAAGAATCGTTGAAAAACAACGGAGTTACAGACTGTCAAAGTTGACGGCCTATTGTTAAACTAATTAGGTTGGTAACGGCAAAAAAATACTGTCATAACCGCAACCCGAGTACTTTCCCAGATAAAAATATTTTATTTGTGGAAGTATGTGCCGTGGCGCAGCGGAAGGGTGGGAGAAGCGAACGACAGCGAGTCCGAAGAAAATGACGATAATATTCAAGAGTCCTGCCAAAAAAAAAAACAAATTCGCTTGAAAATAGTATATGACATTTGTAACTCCGTTGTTTTTCAACGAATCTTGACGATTTTTTTTAACTCAAAGCTCTTTTCATAAGCTTTCCGAATATGTAACATAAATCTAAGAAAGATGACGCACATTTTTTAAAATAATTATAAAAGATATGAGAAATTGAAAATAAAGAGCAAAACTTCAGATTGCGTTAAAAGAGCTTAATAAGTTATAATATATGACTTCAAATATGACAAAATGTCGGAGATTTTGGTAAAAACTAACATTTTTTTTCTTATGACTGCGTCATCTCACCTTAGATATCGAGGAGAGATAACGCAGTATGTTAAACGAGCGTACATTTTTATTTTTTTCATAAATTTGTATTAAAACTTCATATAATTTACTTTTGGTTTATTTTGAAATTTATTAATAATAATAAATATAAATACTCATTATTGTAGTTAGACAAAAAAGCATATACTCTAAACGGAAACGTAATTGTTTTCGTATTGTTCTTTATTTCTGCTTAAAAAAAATCTAGCCATGCATGCATAGTCTGCTTTGCAGGATTTTCAGTTGAAATTGTATGGTAATTCTAGTTTTTCTGCCAACTCAAAAGCCATAAAGCGCATAACGGATCTCGTAGGTACAAATTCATGTGTTTTCAACTTTTGCTTGACTAATTTATCCTATTGTGGGCTCCTAGTGTACTTGAAGATCCAAACGGTTTAGTTTGAGGTCTTCACATTTCCTTCGGCGTCGCAAAGTGCATTCGGGGCTACCGAATTCGCGACCTGCCTCAGGAATACCCATCTCATCTCATCGATAGCACTGATTGCTTTAGACAACTGTTCTATTGTCCCTTCTCCTCTTCTAACATTTCCTTTTCTTTTATATTTCGTCGGTATGCTATAAACGATAAATTAATAACATTTCTGACAAAATAAAATTTTAAACAATGTATCTATCATAAATAGATAAATTAATAAAATTTCTGACAAAATAAAATTTTAAACGATATATCTATCATTGTTGGCGCAACTCTCCTTACGCATATACGTGCGTCAACTCACCTAACAGTATAAGGTGAGTTGACGCAGCAACTTTTAACTAAATTCATTAGAGGAAATGTGTGAAATTGAGGTTAGAACTACTTAATTACTCATTGTCTACAACAGAATCCTTGAAAACTTAATAAAAATATAACTTAACGTACCTATATATTTTCTGACTCTAAACGATATAAAAATATTTAATGTAACCTCAATAAATTTAACAAAATACCGTCACTAACACTATTCAAATATAACTGTATTTGATACGTATATATGTGACGACATAATAAGAATTATCGGTGTTGCCAAATATACGCTATGAGCAATGATTGTGCCAGAACGAGCAGTGCGTCATTTCATCTGATGCGTCATCTCTCCTAGATTTACCCTATATAACTACATTACGCGCGTGCGTCTTATATTTCATTTTGCAACTAAGGCTAAAAAATAAAAAAATAATCCAAGTTGCAAATTTGAAATTTAAAAAAAAATAATAATAGATTTCTATGTATTATTATGAAATCTATCATGAAAAAAATCAGTGCGATTGTAGAAGATGCTCGAGATCGTCCAGACTAATAATTAGTTAATTTGTTTATAAGGCCATAACTTGTAAACTATTCAACTTACCGATTCCAAATTTCGTGTGAGTTAGTAGACAGTGATAAGGAATGAGACTATGCGATGCCAAAACGTTCTGGTAATAATAGCGCAGTTTATAAATGTTTAATTAAAAAGTCATAAATATACTTCTTCTGTTTATAACTTTTGATCTAATCAATATTTTTTTACGTTCGAGGGCTAGTTTTGTAGGTCTTTTGAAGACGAAAAAAAGTACTTTACTGTCTTCTCGTGGAAATGAACGGAAAAAAGTTATAAGCGAAAAACGTGAATTTATGTAAAAATTATAAAATTAACCAGCCTGTAAACAATCTTCCCCCCATTTTTATGACTGTAAGAAATAATATGTTATTGTACACAATATTTAGTATCTACAGTGATAAATTCAGCTTGCCGAAACAAAAAGTCGCGTCCAACTCTATATTTTCCTGGCCTACACCTTCTCCTTTTTATTATGTAGGTACCTATAGTACGATCATATTCGATGCAAAGCAATAAATCATTGCCTGTTAAGGGAACCAATGAAGTACGCCTTTAAGGGTTTTACAAATTGAATATTTTCTTTATACATTATGAAGGGACGAGGGGATCAGTTCATGTCTGGCACCCTTGTTGCTACAAAAATTCCTTTATTCTCATAAACTGTGATTTTAAATGTAATTTATTATAAATCCAATTTGTTTCCTAAATTCCACATATGTACTACACAGTGATGTAAAATGACCGTCATTTAAACGTCATGACGCAGTCGACCGCGTCATGATAGGTTTTGTTTCTTAAATATTTAAATTATTATTATTATTTTTTATTACAATAAAATAAAATCACTTTATAGATACTTTTGATGATTTTATTAATGTTAATATTAAATTAATATGTATTAAATATTCATTGTCAATGCGGTAAGAAGTAGGTTTATGTTCCACCTGGTGACGTGGTGTCCTTAAAACTTAACCAATGGTAACAATTTTTTGTTTTATTACTTTATACTTGTCATCTATAGCCAAAGAACATGTGTTTTTTGTGTTGCTTGTTTTGTAGTAAAAACTTTTTTGATATTAATATAGTTTTGTTGATGAATTTATTAAGGCAATATTGAGATTCAGTAATTTATATTTTAGAAAAATGACATTAAATTACATTTAAGTACTATTATTTTTCCTAACCGAAACTATTTATGACGTGTAATGACTGTCATGACCTGGTCACGAGTTTAAATGACGGTCATTTTACATCACTGGTACTACATTTTACCTCTGTACGCGCCACTGTTGTTTACTTGTTTTTTTGGAAGCGCTCTCTAATTGACGGCAAAGCTCGCCAGGTTAGTATTTGACGTATAACCGACCAGTTCGTACACTCGATGCACCTGGGCGACTACAGCTACTACCAGAACACAGTGCGTATGCGGCGGTATTTTAGATTTTACATTGAATTTCATTTTAAATTTGAAATGATTTATCTTACGCCTCCTAAAAATGGTGACACGATTTTTCTTTGATAAAAGGCCGACAATTTTTTGCTCTACTTTGCATCGTATACGATCCTACTATAGCTAAAGTCTACGTCTTCAGCTCCACAGTTAAATTCAGAAAAAGTACAGGGTTGTAGGATGTTTCTTTAATATTGCGAAAAACTCTAAGAAGAGATCCCTTATTAACAGGTAAAGAAGTCTTCTGTAGAAACTTAGGGTAGGTTGTAACTTAGTACAGTGTCCTCCGTGACTATATTAAGTAAATATTTGTTTTTGCGCTCAGTAAATTTGATTTTCTTAAGTTGATGTTTCAGAAATTACCAAGAAATAGTTTGAATTATGTAAATGAGCGTAAAGCTGAAGTTGAAAATAATAATTAATAATTAAATAATTTTGAAAAACTTTTATTATTACAATTTCTTTAGAATGCACTTTTTTATCAACATACAAAATCTTACAGCTTTACACTGGTTAATTTGTGTATTTACAAGAAATAATTGTACATATTATATTGATAATATTTCAATCAACGTATGTCCGTAGGTGTATCAGTTGGGAAATGTCACAAGGTGTTATAGAGATAGCTGCATATGCATCCCTAAAAGGTTTCTGTTGTTACGTCCTCCTGATCAGAACCAACGAATACGATATTGTGGATGGTTTAATGTACATTTAAATAACGATAATTTCTTAGATATGACCTTTTAATCCGATGAGGCGTAAGTACATTTATCTGGTTATGTAAACAGTCAAGATTACACACATTTTACAATAAGCCCGGGAATTAACACATTTTGCAAATTAAAGTTCAATGTTTGTAAAAAATTGTAATAATTATGTACTCTATTGGACACATTTTCTGTCTTTAGGGAATTTTCTGTTAATCACTGTCTCCATTGCAAGTTTGTTTGCCTAACAGTCGTGGTCATGTGGGATTCGGACATTTATGAAGCCACTGTATTTATTTTATTTCTCACAACTGGAGAAACGGAAGAATGCTATTTGGAATATTACCACTAGACTAATATTTTTAATCATCTGCCAACCTCAAAGGGGCTGAAAATTTACAAGTAAAAAAATGCTATTTAGCACACTCGGACATTTTTCCAACTTTTACAACTTATTGAAAAATACTAAATACACATACAAAAATTGTTGATGACTTTTAACTTCGTTATAAGCTCCTATTCTGTGACGCATTGATTGGCGAACACGTTAAAAAATCCCTATGATTTGTTGAATTATCCTACAAGTAGTAATGCGATTCCGTAGGTCTATGTACTTAGTCCGCAAGATATCGAATTTTTTCATAAAATTCAATTTAATGCTTCATTTATTTTTGTTAGGCTTTTTTAGTTTAAAAAATATTTATTGTTCTTTTATTTGGTCAGCCCCCAAAATGTTCAAAAAAGGAATACAATTTTTGTGTTTCGTTTTCTTCTTAATACTTCGACTTCTTCCGATGTCGCTATTTAATGCTTCGATGCGCTCCAACCTTTGTTGTTTGTCCTGCCCTAGCTTTCTTATGTTGCTTGTTATTTTAATTAAAAGTCAAGTACCAATATGTTTCATATCATATCTAAAGACAATTAACATATTCGTTAGTGCTTTAATGGGGTGCCAATTTCGTATTATTTTTGCAATACAAAATCAAATTCCGGGAATTATTCTCGAATTATTTATCGATTTGTTTTGGTTTTTAATTAATGCCAAAAATTTGAATATTTAACATAGGTCCTTATGGGAAATGTTATGAAGCATACCCTTACAATCGAATTACGAGTGAAAAAAATGAAAATAGTAAGGCGAAAAAATATAGACATTTACCTGAATCATTAATTAATAGATGAGAGAAAGAAAAGAAGTCGATTTCCGCACACTTCACAGATAAATAAATTATCAAACATTAAAAGTTCGACTCGTTCGCCAAATAATAAACGCCAAGGAGTAACGGCAACAGCGCAATTGAGTATGAGATTAAGTGTAGGAAAATTTAAATAAACGTTTCGATACACAACTTAGTCATTAGAAATGGAATTCATTTAATTAGTGTTTATGTGTGTAATTCAATTTGGAATAATAAAATAAAATGGGAAATTTTCAAATGAAGTTTTCTTGAAATCTTTTTTTATTTATAAAGTACGATAAATTGCATCACAGCGCATATAACAATCGTATGCATTTTGATAAATTATGACATTTTTAATATCATTTTACATTTATAAAATTAACATTTCAATAATTTCAGTACATTTTTTAGAATATTTTTGGCTGTTTGGCGGTAATCTGTAGTAACATCGTATCACAGTATAATACTACATAATTATATCAAATTGTATTATACTTTCATAAATGCAATCGCTTTAATTAAACCCTTGCCTTATAAGGAACATTTGTATTCATAGAAGTGCATCATAGTATGCTACTTAAGCATGTAACTAGATTATATTTAAACTTTTCCACATGAATCACTTCGTGATAACAGTTTGTACATAATCTAAAATACGTAAAAGGTCTTTGCTCCACAATCTTCTCCGCAACAAATTTTTTCTTACTTTTGCTATTTTCTATTATAATTCTCAAGCACTCATATTTTCTTTTGGCCACAAATTTTCCTTTCCACCGACTCTGTTTTTCATTCAACATTTTATAGGTTACAGCAATCAGCTGTGCGATCATATAAAAAATAATAATAGAAAATTAAATTATTTGTTTATAATATTTATAATAAAAGAACAATTATTGACATTTTGCATTTTGATTGCAGATTTTGTCACTTCATTTAATGGGCGGCTTATGGTACGGCTTGATGAACACTGACTTAGCGCGGAAGGGCAGTTAGTTTTATGGTTTGATGAAGGACAGTTGTTCAAATGGGTCGATGAAGGTTGACTTAACTCAAAAAGGCAGTTGTTTATGTGGATTAATGAAGGTTGATTTAACGCAGGAAGGCAGTAGTTGTTGACATGGCTTGATGAAGGTTGACTTAATGCACAACGGCGTTGTTCGTGGCCAATATTTTATTCGACATATTATTTTTTTGATTTGTCGAATCATCAGTGTAGCTCTCGAGGACAGTCATCGATTTCCAGCCTCGAGTCGCTTGACATTAGCGATTCCTGCTCCAGAATCGGCCAATATGGTAACCGAGGAACGACGGAACTTTCAATTGTAGATATGCAGCTATTTCCGAAGGCATTTTACCGAATGAATTTATTCCAACACATTCAGTACTGCATCTACACTGCCCAAAAAAACGCCTGTGCGGAATGAATGGTTTTCGCAAATTTGCATATTTATGATAGAGTTGTAAATAGTGTTCCTTACTGGTTTCATTGGATACTACAAAGATTTTTGAAGTATTGTTGTTATTGTCAGAGATTTTGACGACTATTAAATTTCGTTTATCCTATATGTGATCAACCATTATATTGCACAGCTCATTGCGCCCGCTTTGATCAGGTGCTTCTTCCATAAATCTGGCAACTTCACTTTTGTCAAAAATGTTGGTCTTTTTCGAACGGTATCCCACATTTTGCTTTTTTAAAAACAAAGCTTGAAATTTTGACTTAAATCCAAGTTTTTTTTAACTTTAAAGACACTTTTTAACACCATAAAGTACCTATTTGACTGAAATGTTTTTTGTAAATCTGCAAAATAGGCTAGGAACACCTTCTAATTGATACTATTTGTACCTTTGTTGCATCACCAGTATTCCAAATATTTATATTGTTTGTCATATTTTTGTTGAGATTTAGCCGGCAATAAATTTCACATCATGTGTCAAAGTCGACAGGTGCACTTATTATTGGTTGACAATATTATAATTATTTGTCAGCGTTTTCAATTCTGTCGCGATGGCTTTACAGAACGCTTGGTGACACGCGTTCCGAAAAAGCACGAAAGTATATCGGCGTTTTTATGCAAAGCGCTCTTTGTTGCAAGTCCAGTGGCTCTGTCTGTCAAGAATAGTTTCAGCACAGTTTGTTTTAGTTTTAGTTTAGCTATTGATCAAGCGGGATATGGATGCAATGGACGCAATTGAATTCTATTTCTATTAATTGGATGTACTGCCCATCGCTTCTTACGTTTTCTATTACATATTTTTTTATAGCACAATTACAATATACACGGATCCATTTTCATGTACTTCACTGATTACTGTGTGGCATGAAACTGGCGACAACTGATAGAATACGCGTGCATAAAACGGAGCAGAAATATGCCGCGTTTTTCTCAATTTTGCGTTGAGAGGAGAAAAACGCGTGCATAAAAGGGGTCTTAGAGTCGGGGGTTACGTTTGTTACAGAAAAAGTATTCACCAGGTACTATAGAAACAACTCTCTGTTCCAAGTTTGATTCAACTATAAAGCAGTATAAATCTAGCTCTATATCAGCCCTTCAAAGAACTGCAAGTGATTGTATAGAATTATTTCAAGAGTTGCCAAATCAAGAGAAGTATAAATAGTCAACTTTAAATGCACATTTGTCTCTGACATTACCCGGGAACGTTAGAGAAGTAGTGTAGTCAAAGAATGTAAATAATGGCTTATTTTGGGAAGTATTTGTTGTAGCTACGAAACCAACGCTGCCCCCCCCTTTTTCAAGGGTCCTACATTCGAATTTGAGGTCCGATGAATGCCTAATTCTGCGCATCCTCTGGAATTGGTAAAAAATAACCCCTTTTTTATTTAAGGTCTCAGCAATGAATTCTATATCCCTCCCTTCTCCGTTTTGAAATATGCTGATCATGAATATAATGATTACGACTCTGCTCCATCCTCCATCCAAGAAGATTTTCGAAGTGGAATGGATAATGGACATATTCTTTGCAATCTTTCATTGACCAATTCATGACGGAATTTCAAGATGTAAACATTGACTGTGACACTTTCTTAAACTTGAGAAGCGCTATTCTCAAAAAATTTGAAACCGAACACTGAGAATGTCACCGATAATATACAGCAATTGAGTTGTCTGCTCAAACAGGTATTTTTTATTAAGTTCATGCAAATATTTTCAAAATCAGTTTTGAGTAGGCCTCTAAATTGCATTAACTTGAGATTTAATTTATATTCCAAGTATTAATTTTTAAGACTTTTAATTGGAACATACCATATTGCTAAAAAAATGCTAATACACCAGTAATAATTTATTGGACTTGCCATATTTCAGTAACGAAGCATTAAGTCAAGCCAAAATTCTGGGCTGCCTCAAATCCTGGTTCATTTGTAGAAACTAGTATACATCCATTCAAACTAGGCATTCCGGAAGCGATATCAAAAAGATGTTTAGTAGGGTCTATATTCTATGAAACTATAAATGATGGAGGACGGCAAACACTTATTTTGGAGTAATTTTTAACACAATTACGTGATGATAAGTTGTATGTAGGCTACTTTCAACAAAATGGACCAACCACACGTACTTCAAGAGTAATAATTCAATATATAGAAGAATTTTGTGATAATCTACTGATTCTTCATAGGTTGTTGCCCGCCAGGTCACTGGATCGAACTCTTTTATATTATTATTATTTATTTGGACACCTGAATACTATTTTTAAAATAGCAATGCACAACATCGAAGAAATAGAAGCAGCAATTATTCGAGAAATTAACAATATCACAGAACAGCAGCTGCAAAATTTGCTGGAGAATATTCACAGGAGAGTAAATTTCTGCATGCTGAATGAAGTGCACCATTTTATACAAAATATATACGTTAACAATGACCACAACAATTGTTGGTAATTAATAAAAAAACTAAAATATCTAAACCCAGTTGCAACGTAGTCTGACTTGGATGGCCTGCTAACCACAGTGGAGAAGGGGCAGGTTCCAAAAAAAAAAAGATATAAAATTAAGGGCGCCACATGGTTGACATCCAGTCAGATTCCAATTAATATCAGCCAACCATGAATTTAGCAAATTTAAGTAAGCAATGCCTAGATTTTCAGGCCAACTTGAATCTAAATACTTATAAAGTAATAAAATAAAAAAAATAATTAACTACAAGTTTATTACTAGCAAGGTAGGTATACTATGGAATTTTACAAGTCCAAGTTTACCAATGTAAATTTATACTAATAAAAGAAAAATCTATAAATATTTAAAGTTATTTACCAGCTATCTCAAATATCAAAAAGAAATAAAATCGTAATAGAATATAATCTTATTTTTAATTCAGGGACTTCCCCTTAAAAGATGGTTAAAATAAATCACCCTGTACCTGGTGTGGTGAATTATAAGTTACCCTGTATACTACAGTAGAATTGGCAACCTTTTTTTATTCTGCCAAATATAAAAAGTGGCAATTCTAAAGAAAATAAATCAAAATTAGCAGATTTTTGCCGCAATTATAGCTATAATCGGTGTAATCAGAAAATATACTGCAGTTTTATATTGATTGCTCAAGCCTAGGCCGCCCAATATAAACCGCTTGCACAAATAAAAAAGAAAATCAGTGTAACTAATAAATAGTTTTACAAAAATCTGACTAACCCCAGTTAACTTATTTCGTAAATTACCGCCCTGTAGAACTGTGTACTATAACTATATTCTATTACCCTAACTGAAATTATAATCTAAATATTCTACTAATTAATATATACAAGACTTAAGTTTAAGGTAATGTTCTGTATAAATTGGAAAAAATTATATTATAAATATAATTATTATATTATATTATATTATAAAAAAATAAAGAAATGTCATTAATACGTATGAATTATTTGCTGGAAACTCCAGTTTCGAATTCAATGAGGTAAGTATTATGGTAAATAAGAATACACATGAAATTTATTTAATATTTCAGCTCAAGAAAAACTTGCGTGTCTCCTGTGTGTCCCAAGATGCTATGGAATGCAAGAATAAATGCTGGAGGCCAAAGTGCAATGGATCTGGGGCTAGTGCTGAACTTCCATGGCTGCTAGTCGTGATGCAACACAGGTCAAGAACATTAGTGCCAAAACGGCTGCTCCCAAGTAATTGCCCAAGACAACGGTTGGACAACCTTCGTCCTACCAAAAGCACCGTCCTGCCCAAAACACCCTTGGGGAAAAGAATAAAATAATTACAACATGTCCCCAAGAAAAAGTATACACGCACCTTCTATGAAGGGTGTTTCTGTATAAAGATGTGGAAATTACCGTTCGAATGTCGTTGGAAATTCTCGAATAATTCTATGGATGACAAAAGAAAATACGAGTCAAAAATATACGAGCCACATGGCCTCGGTGATGAACTTACGAATTTGCTGTAATAATCCCCAAAATAGGAAGTGATTTCACTAAAATCTCACTCAAATCACAAAATATAACAATAGATATGGAAATCACTTGAAATCGAACCACACTAAGATTAATCCCGTGGCGGATGATTAACAATAAATCTTTTCGTCTCGCTGTGGACACGAGCAAATACCCAAGTAAAAATGGCGTTTTCCGACCAGGTCAAAAAAACTATTAAGAAAAACCATTCGAATTTATACAAATCGATAACTGAACCCGTATTTCCAAACTACGATCATTTAGAAGTTCCGCCGCTACTCGATAGATGGAAATATGAGTATCAGACAGAACATATTAAACAGATATTTAAAACTTAAAACAAGATTTGCGGAAAACTATAGAAGAACTATATCTAATGTTACCACATAACCGTTAATGAAGCCAAAAGAAAAGAGGTACTGGGTACTGGAAGAAGGTTTGATAAGGTAAGTAAGTCCATAAATATAGTTTAAGATTGATGAACTTATTAATTTCAGGGGTATGATACAGGGCGTTGAGTGCACGTTAGCCAAATTAAGATCAAAAAAATAATTAACAGATACGTGTAAAACTATCATGTGTAATGGTTATGTGAATAAATATGAATTAATTGTTATCTTTGTGTTATTATTTTGGTTTAATTAGGTTTTAGCTGTTACTGTGGAAATATAACGTTACAATATGGCAATATAGCTCATTAGTTTATGAGTTTGAATGTACATGTATATTTTATATTGCAGCGAAACAATAGTATTAGAGCAATGGTTTGTAAATTAATCATACAATAAACTGTAACTTTCTGTAATGCTATTTTATCAATAAAAAATAGACTCTATTTATTTTACACTGTTATAAAATGTTATGGATAGTTTCCTTTTTCAATAAAGTTAAAATAATTTCAACGAAAATGAGATAATAAATTAATTCATAAACCATTACCATGTGTTACTTAAATATACAAAAATGAGAGTTTAAAAAACGTACTAGACAAAAGTTATTGCCTTTGATGAGTTAAATAAGTGATTAAAATTTTGGCGTTATTTCTGGGACGCTCTATATTAAATTAAATTAAATTAGTTAATATCCTGATGAATATTAAATCCAAAATACACACAAATCTACCACGGTGCCGTAAGAAGTAGATAATGCCAGTTGTTATTTATTTTAGTTTTGATTTTCTTTATATTTGATAATGATGGTCAGATTTTCGTCTGCAGACTACTTTTTGTATATATCATTATACTTCTATGAAAAAGCCTATTTTCCACAATGCTACGTGAAATTCTGATAGAAAAAATGAATGGATTGATGTACTCCTGAACCTTAACTGTAATAGACAGTATTTTGCAATACAATGCAACAACAAATTAAAACAAAGTCTACTTTATCTTCGTTCTTAATTTAAAGTTCTAACAGTACTCTTATATCTTAGAAAATCTTAACTTTGCTATTTATTACATGTTATTAAACAGTAAATCGTTTCTACTTCCACATCAATTCCCTTTAAGAAATTAAAATATTGTTGTTTTTATTAGCCAAAATAAAGAATATTCATGAAGTACGTAATTTAAAATACACTGGAATTATTAGTTAAAATTGTTGTTTATTACATAACTTTTTACAAATTGTAAATTGTATATAAACAAATATACGACAAAGTTCTGTTTAATCTAACAGTAGATATGTATAAAAATAGCCATCATGTTAATGAAAAGTAGAATTTCATTAATTTCATTGTTTACCAGAAACAACATGGAAACTTTACAAACAAAAAAAGGTGCTGACCTTCCTAATTTACCTTTATTTGATTCTATTTGAATATGTTCAAAGAAATATTCCTTACTCTATAATAAAAGTTTTTAATAAATTTTCTGGCGCATTTTAACTCTCAAAAGTCTAAACATTAAATTGAAAGTATTACTGATAGAAAGATCCTTTATGAAAGAAATTATGTTTAAAATATATTTTAATATTTATTTCTACCATCAGTTTAGGAAATTGTTTCTTGGGTCACTTTAGGCCAAAAAGGCAGTATGAACAAACGATCTAAAGCTGTTTGAATATATACATATACATATATAAAAACAGTGATGTATTTGGGATTGTAGTCCCTAGTATAATAAGAACAGTGTGTTTAATTGTCAAGCTTTCGGAAATGTTTATTTCCTTTCTCAAGACATATAACCTGAGATTATAGTCACATTATTTAAAAACAATTTTCAAGTCAATTTACAACATTTAACAAAAAATACCCTGAAAAAGAGCCATGCCTATGAAATGTGAACAATTGCTCTTAAAACCCCGTTTTGAAAAAAAAAAATGAGTTCACATTTCATACGCATAGCTCCTCTTCATTGTATTTTTCGTTAAATGTTGTAAATTGACTTGATAATTGTTTTTAAATTATGTGACTATAATTATAATTGTTTTTAATTTAGTTAATGTACGAAAATGTTAACAATTGCGCTTATATCTCTCGTTTTTGATGTTTTTTTTATTATTTAATCTCAGGTTATATGTCTTGAGAAAGGGAAATAAACATTTCCGAAAGCTTGACAACAAACTCAGAGTGTTGTTATTATACTAGTCCTTAGCACTGTTGACTGCAATCACAAATATGTCACTGGTTTTTTCTTAACTAGTCAGTCAATATAATTATATACAGGGTCGGAAAGTCCCCATGGTTCATCGGCCGTTACGTGAGAGCTATAAAGAAAGTCATAGAAATCCGTGCGAAAGATGGCTATAATGAAAGCGTCTAATAGTCACCGCCCATTTCGCCCTTCCACAAATAAGAAATGGATCTTATACAGATTTTCCGGCAAGAAGAAAGTGCCTATGAGGTGGTCTGCCAGTATACCCTCTCAAACATTCAATATCCTCGGATGCTGCGTATGAGTTTCATGAAAATTGCGTGAATTTTCATCGCTTCAGTAGCGACAATTATGGCGGTTGACTCGACCATCCTGTTGGAATGTACATTTATCGGAAAAACAAATTGAGTACAAAAAATTTGGATTCCTTCGAGCACGATCACTCATTTCTTCACAGAATTGCAAGCGTAGATCACGATTGTCTACATTAATTTCTTATTCTTGTTATTAATTTGATTCCATTGCGCTGTGGCCCAGGACAGCTACCTGATTAACCTCATTATGTACGACCTGTTCACGTTGATGCTTTCTGTTTGCAACCGACCCAGTTTCCGAAAATTTATGCACTAAATCCAGGACGTACCGACGCGAAGTAATTTTGTCAGGATGACGATCATTTAAAATCTGTCATTATTCTTGCAAAACAAACTAATTATTTCCACTTTTTCAGGAATTGTGTACACGATTTTCACGAATTGGAATTCAATCTACTTTGTGCTGATTTTACTGGATATTGTATCGACAAAACAACACGAGATAATATTGTTTTGTTTAAAGTAAAACAAGTAAAAAAGTTGAACTGATAGAGTCTGAAGTTTTTGTATTGACAGATAAAAGAAAAATCAAAAAAATGTTTTTATCGAAAAATTGTTGAAGAATGTCGTCAGATAACGCCCGAAATGCTTCGAAATGTTCATTCAGAAGTGGAGCAAAGACTTTATTATTGTATGGAAGCGGAGGGGAACCAATTTGAACACTTAATAAAATAACATTCTTTTTTATTACTCATGACGGATATGTCCTACATTTTTGCATGTTTTTTAGGTCGGTAACTAGCTGTTTGCCCACTCTATTTATTTGCGTGCGGTAATCTTAGTTGTCGCACGCGAATTACCAATAAAACACGCAAAATTTAAATACCTACACACTCGAAATAGTATATTGTGCAATAAGTGCGGTAAGTTGTCTATTGCCCACGAGAGGGGAGTTGAGCGCACGAACGAAGTGAGTGCGCTTATTCGCTCAAGTGAGCAATAGACAACCGCACGAATTGCACATACTATTTTTTATTACGAATGCAAGGAAATCTTACAGCGCAGGGGCGAAGCCCCGGCGGGGTCCACATATTTTTATTCAGTTTAAGTTGACATAAATAACTGTCATTTAAATGTCACTTTTTAAAACTAATATTTTCGAGTGTGTAAGTATTTAAATTTTGCGTGTTTTATTGGCAATTCGCGTGCGACAAGTAATATTACCGCACGTAAATAAATAGAGTGGGCAAACAGCTAGTTACCGACCTAAAAAACATGCAAAAATGTAAGACATATCCGTCATGAGTAATAAAAAATAATGTTATTTTATTAAGTGTTCAAATTGGTTCCCCTCCGCTTCCATACAATAATAAAGTCTTTGCTCCACTTCTGTCCACTGACATTTAAATGACATTTATTTATGTCAACTTAAACTGAATAAAAATATGCGGATCCCACCGGGGCTTCGCCCATGGACTATAAGATTTCATTGCATTCGTAATAAAAAATAATACCTATGTGCCATTCGTGCGGTTGTCCATTGCCTATAGCACAATATATTTAATATTCTTTAAGTGATGATTTTATTGTCATATCCATTTTCCAGGTGGGCAGTTTTAATTGGAACACCTTGTATAATTAACTACCTTTATGTGCGTACAATAAAATACTGATCGCGTTGTAATCGGATGGTTTATAAGAATTTTCAATGTGTTTATACAGGGTCGGAAAGTCCCCATGGTTCATTGCCCGTTACGTGAGAGCGATAAAGTAAGTCATAGAAATCCGTACGATAGAGAAAGATGGCTATAATGAAGGCGTCTAATAGTCACCGCCCATTTCGCCCTTCCACAAATAGGAAGGGACTTTCCGACCCTGTATATTAAAAAAACATCAGCCGCCATTAAAACTGTATCGTCGTTATTTGAATCAGTAATTCAGAAATTCGGGAAAGTGGAACAACATAATTTTAAAATACATCTAGTTTTTTACCCCTCGTGAACCTTTATGTGATTTTTTGTATCTACGGCGCCTTAAACGTAGATAACGTAAAATATTCATATATAATAACTTCATTCATTCAAATTATTAGTCATTATCGCATAGGACAGATTTTTTTATTTATTCTGATTATAGTTAATTATAATAAAATGAAAACATGTTTTTTAACATTGGATTAACTAAAAATAATTCTGACTGTCAATATATTAAAAGCAGAAAAGACAATTATAAATTTTACTGAATCTTGTTAGGTAACATTTGCAAAAGGTATATAAATAAATTTAAGATGTTGTAATCCTCACTGTTTTATCCAGAATTTTACAATGTCGTTCATGAAATCATTTCTGCTTCTTACAATTGTTGTAACAATTGCATCGGCTGATGATGAAGTTACATCTACAGCAGCAGTAATAGTGTCACAAGAAAATACCATAGACGCAAAAGGAAATTTCCACTGGAGTTTTGAATCGTCAGATGGAAGTAAATCACAGCAGGAAGGAGAATTAAAAAGTGAAGGAGACACTACAGAAGAAGTAATAAGTGGTTCATTTGAATATCCTGGAGAGGGTGGTAATGTATATAAAGTGAGCTATACAGCCGACTCGAGAGGATTTCGGCCACAAGGGGAACATATACCATCAGTGCCCCCACTAATTCAAAGGTCACTGGATCTTTTGGCTACCCTCCCAGTCACAACAGAAAGTCCGGCATCTAAATAATTGTTATGAACTGTTGTATTGTCGAATGTTTCAAATGATTTGTTAGAAATATTAATTATAATGTAAATATATAGTTAGTACCTACGTACTTCTAAATTTATTGTTCCCTCAAGTAATTATTAAACATTTTTTCCTTGTTTAATTAGTAGTATTTTGCCACCTTCAAAGAATCAATTAATTTAACAAACTCATACAAAAATAGACTAGTGTACACATTTTGATTTAATTGGGCATTTCTACCACACTAAAAATCAAATAATTCCTTAAAAATACTAAGTCCAGTATTTATTTTGCGGAACAGTAATAAATATGTTTAAAATCATTCCCTGAATTTTGATAACGAGGTAAGAAATAACAGAATAAATGTTATACCTATTCTCATATGAGAAGTAGATAAACAAAACAAAAAAACTGTCACATTTGACTTTAATCATTTTAAACGTTAACTTTGTTATGTATAGTAGAGCTTAACGTGTAGTCTAGACAAATTAATTATCAACTTTCTCAGTGTGAGATATTTCTTGTTAAGTAGGACGAAGTTTATAAAATTAACCAAATCTTTACAACATAGAAGAACTTGCAATTATATTAAATTAGCTCACAAATTATTTAACTATTATTTTTATTTTCCTTACGTGTCCCAAATTATCGAACTAATTATGGTTATTATAATCCCATAAATAACATTGTTATGTTAGTTGTGTGAATAGTCTTCCTTATGACTGATATTTTTACAGCTTCATGGGTTCAGTTATTGCACTTAATTTGTAATAAGACTTAGCTAATTTTATTGTTGTTATGTAAGTGTATTTTGTAATGTGACATATATGCTTAATTTGTTTTATATCTTTGCACTTCAATCAATTTTTCTTTTTTTATTGTCTTTTGAAAGTATATCACCACTAGTAATTATATGTAAATCACTTTGATTGTATCAATTGGGTTCTATTGTAGATACAATATTATTTAATAAATAAAATAAATAAATAATTGTGTTTTCGCCCTAAAAAGGGCCATCCGCCAAGTTTGGACATCATATTCGTGTTCAGAACCCAGAAATACATAAAAAACTAGTCATCTAGGTTAAAATCGGGATATAGTCAGTATTCTTCATATTGAGATAATTGCATATTCAATATAGAAGAGACTTGTCCCTGCGATTACAAAAAATCTAAAAGATGAAAATTTTTTTATTATTCAAATTTGGTTTCAGCATATCAAAATCTATAGGAAATGACACATCTGATATAGAAACCAATAAAAATATTTTTGTCGACCTGTGTTATTTAGCGTAGGGGTTTAATGATTTAAAAATGTTTCTTTTCAGTGACAGAAATACCCTATAACTATAGAAATAAAGTAACTAAATTACTCGAATTAATAATTATAGACATTATTTGAAAGATTTCATACTGAACTTTGTTATAAATAAATAATGACAAAAGAAACGATAAACCCAAAAACAAAAAGTAAAGTAGGTTCCTACTTAACATCGTTCTCAAAATTTGAAGTCAACATTCCAATTTCATAAAAAGACATTATTCCAATTCTGAATATAAATACGAATAATATAAATTAGGTACACAGCCCCACCTCTGTACCAGAGACATGAGTAGGTATATAAATTGTGAGTATTTTTTTATGCTGAACCCGAATCCGTAGGCCACAAATCTATTTACTAGGTACTTTTTTAGTAAAACGCTAAAACATACCCAAGCTAGAGTTAAATAGTGAGGAGAAGTTAAGGCTTTATAATGAAATGCAACAATTTGTAAATACTTTGAGAAACCATTTTAAAATAATATTTTGAGCCTTAGAAACAATAATATGCAAATTAAATCGACCCACCCCCGCGAGGGGGTATTAATTCTACCCCTAAGATCAAATAACGAATGTAATGCAAAACAATGTGAAAAAGCATAGCTTTGTATTTTATACGAACCAAATATTGAATAAATGTTAAGTTGACAGACAACAAAAAAAAATAACTTATCCCTCAGAGGGTTGGAACTACCAACATATCACAATCCCACTTACCCCTTTAAGTCACACATTTTTCTAGTCAATATTTTTGCCTGAATTTTGTTACCGCGGATTTTTGGGATAACTGATTGTGAATCTGTCCGAATACGAAAATTCTTGAATTAAAGATGACAGACGTAAAAATTGAAAAAGCCATATACTCGTACATATGTATATACCTATATACAGGATGTCCCGCCTAAGCACCGACACAGGGCAGGTGCATGTACGGGTGTCCAAAATATTGTAATTTAACCAAACTTATACCTATATATAAAGTTGTACCCCTGAGGAATTGTTAGCCCCCAAAGTGGGGACGTAAATTTCGAAAAAAATTAATATCTCTGCAATACTTTACCGTAGAAGAACCAAATTTGGTACATGATTTAGGTTTACTCTTGGTCTTCTTTGACTATGATTTAAAGTTAATTGAAACACTATAAGGTGTTCATTGGGGATGACTCACCCCATTTCTTTCATTGACCGAATTGAAAAATAATATTAATTCACAGCAGAATTTAATTTTAATTATTTTTTACTCCTGTTAAATTTTAAATAACTTTATGGTTTTCAAGAAAACCCGTATTAACTGATACAAGATTTTAACAGTGGTCATGACAAATTTTAAGACGGATGTTAAGTAGGTACCTACTTTATTTTTTGTTTTTGTGTTTATCTTTTCTTTTGTCATTATTTATTTGTAACAAAATTCAGTATGAAATATTTCAAATAATGTCTGTAATTATTAATTCAAGTAATTTAGTTACTTACTTTATTTCTTTAACTAGGTATTTCTACAACATAGAAAAGAAATTTTTTTAAATCGATAAACCACCTACGCTAAATAACACAGGCTGATAAAAATATTTTTTTGGTTTTTATATCAGATTGGGCTGCGAATTCGGATTCAGCATAAAAAAATTTAGTCATTCATGCCTCTAGTACAGAACTTTTTTTGTGTGGCTATGTTGTAATTAACGGAGAAGTACAATTTACTACAATTAACAATTACTACAATTTAAATAATAATTGTATTAGTTTGAATTCAAGAATAAGGGAAATTAAAATGTATTAATGTTTAATTAAATGAGTATTTGTACATACAAAAGTTAAAAATTTTTACTATATTACTTCATAAATCTGCAAACACCACATTAAAATCACATCACATTATTGTCACGTTTATCTTGCATATATTATAATGTTATAATTCTGTAGTTAATTAATTAGAAGCTGCAATAAAAAATAGTATGTATTGTAAGTGCAATATTTTCTTTACACTTTCGGTTGATGTAATATTTGTCTAACATTAGTTAGTTAAATTTGACATCTAAATGAGGTTAAATTACTTAGCACATACTGGAAGTATTAACTTTTTGGCAAAGAGTGGTGGGTATAAATAGCTGATAAATTAGTGATATTTTCAGTATCATTAATTGTCTTACTTATTGACAAATACAGTGCAATTGGAATAATATGTTTCTCTTTTCGGTAAGAACGATATTTTACTTGTATAATTCAGTGAAAAGTAAATTTGAATACAGGTATTTGAAGTACCTACCACATATTAGATAAACGATAAGTGTAAGAATTTTTCTGATAAAGAAAACCTTGCTCCGATAAATATTCAATATTTAATACACATTTTGCAAATATTTTGATTTATTGTAACCTTTATAAATAAAATTACGTTAAATAATAGGGATGCGAGACTGTAGATTAATTAAACAAAAAATCTTTAAATGTATGCCATAAATGAGCTCTGAAAATAAGAGTTCGGTCGAAATAATACACGTCATCATCAGTAAATACCAGAATTTCGATGCCACTGAATATTTTAGAAATCCAATAATTTTATTCCTAATTGTATTTCAATGAAAAAGGACTTCTTGTGCTTTGCCTAACCAAAAACTCTCACGCTGAAAAAAGTAGACAAATACAAATTACAAAAACACATCACTGTATATGGCACACTCTAAAAATTAGTGAACGTTTCAATAAATTCCCAGTTTTCGTTTTCTAAACTTTTTTATTTTCCTTTTTAGTTACTTTGGTAGTTTGCTTTTGTCTGTTCCATAGCTACAGATATCATATGATGTTTTTCCATTATTACTTATTTCGTCTTTTAGAATCTGCAGCCAACAAGAATCAAGTTCATAGAATAGTTTGATACACATCTTTCACCATTCGACAAATAATCGCAGTTTCTTTTAATTTTCTTTTAAATGTACAATTTTCACTTTCCAAAATTTTAGCCGAACCCCATTAAATATTATAATCGTTTTCCCAAGCGTGATCACAAATTTTAGATGTTTTAAATTCTCGTTTTTTAATATAACTTTTGTGTTCATCTATAAATATGTACTCACAAGTCAGTTTGTTGAATTTTGAAAATCATTATTTGGGCGCGTCTTTGACAATAGATTTCGTAAGGTATTGGTTGTCTGAAAAACTGTTCTAATGTAAATATATCAATAGGAACTTTAAAATTCATAGAAAAAAAAATTAAAGAAATGTAAATACAATTTTAAAAGTAACCTTCAAAAACTGAAATGTAATTTTCATAAATTGCTTAAAGACTATATTTGTCATCACGATGCGTAAATTTACGTTAACTTTTCTTTATGCGTCTTATTATAGAAAAAAAAACTTAGTTCATCATATGGCTATAATTAGATTTGATTCATAAAAATCGTAGGTGTCATATAAATTCAAAGCAAACATGTAGGAGTAGATCAGTGACATTAACTATTAACTAAGCAGAATATGTTGACATTGTTGTATCTCATCATCATATAAGTCTGACGTACCTCTACCTGTAAAAATATAATTTGTTAAGTAAACATATTGTGTTAAAAGGAACTTGATACCCTTGTACATATTTATTTAATTATCTATTACATAATGTCGTTTTTAAATCTTTTGTAACCCTCATAAATAATCAATATCATTGCTTGTAATTATTTGTTTATGCAAAGTTTTCTCTCTCTGCTTATTTGGGTATTTCGCCACCCTTGCATAAGGGTCGGCCAAGGGTTGTGTCAATGAAGTCTGTTATATTTTCAAAACATGACAGTTTATACCTACTTAATTTGTTCAATTGCTTCAATAGTTAGCAGTAATATTAGGTACCATTTACAAATCCTTTCATTGTCAGCACACACAAATTTTGGCCGGAATCCACTGAATTTTAATCATTTTCTCAAGAGTAATTTACAGGTATCCAACATAATAACGTTTATTGAATGCCCAAGGCATAATATCATACATAATTTCAGTTTTAAAAAATGGTGTAACTTGCCTGGAAAACTTTTCTTGTGTTGAGTTATTCATTGTTTAAAATTTTCTGATAATATAGAAATATAGAAAATATTTTATTGTACTTATGTGCAACTGAAATTTGTTTTTCACACATAATTTTTTATATATTAAAAACTTTACCACAAAGTTTATATTATACAAATATTTATTAGTGCATTATTAAAAGTATCATGTATAGAAAAACATTTGAACTATATCACATAAAAATTTTGCCTTTCTTTACATTTTTATTTTGATATTTATAAGTGTGGAATGATTTTCTATAAATATTTACTTATAAAAAATTTTATATTTTTTTGTTTGTTTATTATAAATGATATCTAGAAATATGCAGGGCCATTAACCTGACAAAGTACAATGACTATGGTATGATCTGCATTTGAAAAAATCAAAAAATGTCCTTTGAACTGCATATTGGCACATCTATAGAAAATACTGCATAAACTGCATAAAATATTCACTGTCTGATGGATCTGGACATTTTTATTGACAAATATCCAATTTTCACCACAAAATACTCTTTTCTACAGAAGATTCCTCAAAATGTGCTTTAAGAAAAAAATTATTTTAGAATAATAAACTATCACCGAAATATAGCAATAATTTTATTATTTTCTCAGAATTGCATCTAGCCTAAGACTTTGAAACTTCACATTGAATTTATTATCGTAAAATAGAAGCATTATATTAATGCAAATATTGAACTATATACATATGTCTAAATTCATAAAGCATACTTGATTCCCCAAAACTAAAAACGTAGCACAATTAATTTTTAACCAAGTAGCACCAAAACGTTATAAGTTGAAACAATCTTGAAAATCTAGATAATTTTAGGTAGTCAATTAAATTAATATACAGGTTCGGACTGTCCCCATCGGCCGTTACGTGAGAGCGATAAAGTAAGTCATAGAAATCCGTGCGATAGACAAGGATGGTTACATTGAAAACCTTTCATAAAACTGACTGAATACTCACTCCCACTTCTATGAAACGTCTTCACTATAGCCATCCTTGTCTATCGCACGGATTTCTATGACTTACTTTATCGCTCTTACGTAACGGATGTACCATGGGGACTTTTCGAACCTGTATATATAATCTTTTACCTCAACAAAGAGTATTTTTTATTTTATCTGTTATCTAGAAGAAAATGTTATTTCTGTACAACACTGATTAGAAATATTTTTTCAGAAACAGCCAATGCGGTTAATAAGAATATAACTATCGTACCATTAGAGTTTGCTGTTTCACTTAGGTACTAATCATACTTTGTATGCAACTGCATCCAACTGCAGCAATAATCAGTTGTCAGATCAGTTAGTATTCTGTCAGTAGAATTATGGAAAATACCAGTCAGGGTAGATTCTTGATAACTTCAAGAGTGGCTCTGATAATAATTATTGTAACTTATCTTTTCAAAGACATTAATGTTTTATTATCATCAAGGCTTATAGATTGCGAACGTAATTTGTTAGTATATTTATTGGTTTTCTACGCTACGATATTTTCCTAATATCTACGTTTTTTTATTATATATCATTTAAGAAAAAGGCTAAGTTGTGGTACATTCAATAGGTACAAAAATTGTGGTAAATATGTAACTTTAATAAACTGATCAATTAAATATTAAACACAGTGAACTAATTCTAATTTATGGCCAATTTTCGTGATTTTAGTGACTTAGATTCGATAATACCTATAAGTTTTAGTTTATCCCAGTTTGTGGTGTGTTGTTGTAATAATTGACCACTCAATATGAATGGTCAATTTCCTGCAACAACTAAAAGAGTGCACAACTGACTAGTTTATTGGGTTCAAAACTAATAAATGTAAAACGCATTTTAGATATTTGACTATTAAAATTTCCAGTTAATAATAAAAAGAGTAAATGATAATTTTATTTGTTAATTTTTGTCACCTAAATATTATTCGACGCGTTGATTTGATTGGTTGGTAAATAGGTAAATAAGACTTTTTTGTTACAGCTCATCATTTCTACCCATTTGGCTGTAGCCTTATCGAGGCCACAGGAATCTGTGGCAGCTGCCGGGCAGTCCGGATCTACACCAATTGCTATCATTAGCCAAAATGAAGAAATCAACCCTGACGGTAGCTTTAAATTTAGGTACGTCCAAATCAAGTAAAAGTTAAAAAAGAATTTTGCAACACTACATATATTAATCTGATTTATGTGACATTTGTATTAAACATTTACTTCTATTGCCACAAATAACTGCAGTAACAAAATAAAAATGGAACAACCTCTATATTTCTATATAACGCATTATTATGATTAAGGTTTGATCAGATTGACTATAAGATAGCAGAAGAGATAATAGAACTAATATCAATTGGCACAATCATGGTCATATTTCCCTTATTATTAGACACAGATTCTTTAACCTTTATCATTGTATTCAACTATATAAATACATACAGGATGCATCATCTAAATAATAGTCAACTTATTTTGACACTTTTACGATGTACATTTGTTTGATCTAATACAAAATATTGATACTCCCAAAATATTCATATATTTTGATACTTTTTTCCACCCCCAACAATAACAGCTGTAGGTAGGGAGCAAAATATCGGAAAACGCATTGTATATATTAGCATGTTAGGCAAATAGTTACGTTTTAATAAATGTATTTTATATTCCATTTTTATTCATCAGCTATGAAACTGCAAATGGTATTAAAGTGGATGAAACTGGATATTTGAGGGACGACCCAAGTTCTACAGATAAAATACAAGTAATTGAAGGATCCGTTTCGTATACAGACAATGATGGAAAAGTTATTTCATTGAGGTATAAGAACAATAATAATTATGAACTTACATTTCACATATGGATAGTGCGTTCTTTTTAGAAATCTCACAATTATTAAGAATTTTAATCTAGGACAATTCTCTTATAGCTTATTTTCATCCATTTAGATTTTACGTTTTTGCAAATAATGAATCTGTTGAATGATTTCTTGTTCCGTATAATTTTTTGGGGAATTGGGTTCTAGTGTGATAGTCGATTAAAAATAAGAATAAAAGAAACAGCCGCGATTTCTTTCTTGATGTTTCGTTCCTGATCAGGAACTTTTTCAAAAGGCTTTTATTGTTAAAATTGTTATAGTTAGATAAAACCTAAAATACAAACTACCTACTAAATATTTAGAAACAATTTTTTATTATGTTTTAAATTGTTTCTAAATATGAAGTAATTTGTTTGTATTTTAGGTTTTATTTAATTAACTATAACAATTTTAACAATAAAAGCCTTTTGAAAAAGTTCCTGATCAGGAACGAAACGCCAAGCAAGAAATCGCTGCTATTTCTTTTCTCCTTTTTTTAGCCGACTATCACACCAGAATCCAATTCCTAGTAAAATAAATATATTTTAATATTAAACAAAAGGTTCAAGAAGATTTCCACGATACCTATATAGTATATATTTTTCGAAATTATTAAAAGTCTGTGGTTATGTTAGATATGTTTTTATTTAGTAGAAAAAGGGCGAAGTAAATTTAATGATTCTTTATCTATGACATTTAAAGGTATGTCGCCGATGAAAATGGTTTCCAACCAGAGGGTGATCACTTGCCTACACCTCCATCTCTTCCCTCAGGAGAAGCTCAAGCAAAAACCCTATCTCAACAACCATCAGCTTCTGTTCCAGTCCAGAAAGCGGCTGCTGCTCCAGTCCCGAAAATAGCAGTTGCTCCAATAGCAGCCATTGCCTCAGAACAACCAGCAGTGGTAACATCTCCAGCGATTGTTCCTACTTCTGAATCAGAGACCCAAACAACAGCATTGTAATAATAAATTTATCATAATTATGTATGAATATCACAATTATATAAATTATTTGCAATTTTTATAACGCTTTTATATTTTGTACAGACATAGCTTTTTAATTGTAATATATTATTTTTGTATTTTATTTATCTGTATTTATTTTCTAAATATTCTTGCATTTTAGAGAATCGATTTAATTTTCAAATTAATTAAGCAAATATATCATATGCACAATATAATGATAATGACCTACTAGACATATTTGTATGCCTTCAGGGGATATGGGTACCAATATATGGCGTAAATATTTAATGTGTAGGTACATATTATCTCTGATTATAATTTTCTAAAATTACAAATACCTATTTATGGTGACTATTTTTATTTCTGTTACCAAAAAACACCGAAAAAATGTAAGGGGTTATTCTCTGATGAAAATTAATAGGGGTCTTTCGTATAAAGTTACAGAAATTTAAAAAAAATAAATTTTTCTTTTTTATTTCCCATGTATATCAAGCTAAAGAAACCAAGCTTGGTGAACATTATCTGTCAAAAAAACTACACTTTTTGAAATTTTTACTGAAGTATTTTTCTACGGAGTTGAAATAACAGGCAAAATACACTCGCGTTAAACAGCTCATCTTTTTAAAAATGCATTGCAATACATTTTTTTGTCTCATAAATCCTTAACTTTTCGAAAAAACTTGAAGAGAACCAGAATGTAAAAAAAATATATTCATTTTGAAAATAATAATTGATCTATTTTCACAATAATTTGTAAAATCGTACACTTCATACTATATATAAAACAAATGGCTTTCATAGTTTAAGAAAAAATAAGTAAAACCCAAAAAAGTTTTTTCAAGGGTTTATACCTAAAAGTAAGCCTTTGGAAGAAAAGTGTATACTTCAAAATGATATTATCTTGACGCGATGGGGAAAGTCCTAATTATAAAAAGTGGATTCACTCTGTATAGTGTGTCCCGGATGGGATACCGCACTATTATAAACTTTTTTATTGTTGATTTTCGAGAAAATACTATTCTTGGTAAAAAGTTTTACTTATCTTGGGAAGACATGACTAATAATTAAATATAGTTTCCAAAAAATTTCAAAATGTGAAATTTTTCCTAAGCAAAGTGCCTTTAATCTTTGTTTTCATTAAAAACTGTATTTAACAAAGTTGTTAGAGAGCCCAAGAAATTCTTAAATATGGGTTTTAGTCAGAAAAGAACAATAGGTAATCACATTTTGCAAATGAAAAGACCTTGTAATTTTTTACTATTTTACTTACCATATAATTACCATGGATATTTCCTTATCAATGTCAAAGTCAACATATTTATTTTTATTAACTGTCCACCCAATAATTTTTATTAATAATGGAGCAACGAATTTATCTTGTGAAATGTTATGGAATCGATAATGTTTCATATCGATCTGCAATACAAGTTTTTAATGAAAAGTATCAAAATGTAACTGTAACTGAAGACAATCCTCATATTTAAAGAATTTTAGTATACAACAAAATACATATATCCATTCAAACCAGTGTTTAATTATAAATTGCTTGATGATTATGGTCGTCGTTTGGACTTTTGTTTAACAATGGGCGAGAAACTATTTGACAGATTGAACAGATTCTTTCATCACAATATTTTATTTACTCAACATCAACGTTAACAACTAATGGCGTGGTTTCCTCTAAAAATTGTATATACTGGGTTTAAAAAAGTAGGTAAATGTCTGGTGTGGCATAATGTATCATAAAATAATTGATCATTTTGGAAGAAAACCTTAATCAAAATTCGCATTTTGAAAATTTTCAATAATTTTGTTTTGGCAGAACTAGATAGCGAAAATTTACGTAGAGTTTAGCAGAAAACTAATATTTCAACAAATGTTATCAAACGATTTTGACGATAACTTTGATCTACTTAAGCAAAAAATTCAGGAAAAAACAGAAAAAACAACCCTTTAAAAGACTGCTACCTTGACGTGGTAAAAGAGCTTATATAAATAAAGATAACGAATCTTATACACCAATGCAAACAATTAAAGGGGATTTCCGAAATTTTTCCGTGATTTTTGACAGACTGTATTTAGGTGAAAAATTATCGTATCGAGAATTAAAAAAAAAAGCATTTTGAAGGGCAGTTTCGAAAACTGCAATAAATTTCCTATAACATGATGCCGTAACATTTCGGAAATTTTTTTTCATCTTTTACAAGAATTTTAAAAAACAGGAAAAAAGGGTAATTTATGGGATTCTAGAAAATTGACGGCTAAATTAGAAATATTCACGAAATGACTAACGTTATGCTTGACTTTTACAGTTCGATATACCCAGAAGAACCTTGTGAAGTTTCATCTCGATCTAGAGAACCGTTTCTTTGTTTCAAACAGTCAAACTTTGAAAAAAAATTAAACGGTCACATTTTGAGCTTAAACACTTCATAATCATGATTAAAATGAAAAAAAAAATTTTTTTGAGGTTTTCTCACGTTTTTACCGCAAATAATGTTTAAATTGGTGAAAAAAAAAAATTCGAGTTTTTTTTTGTTTTTTTTTTTTCGAAAAAATTTCCAGACATTGAAGAAAACAAAATCCAATTGTTTCCATCACGATTCGACTTTTTCGTCCCGTTCTGTTCATCAACTTTTAATTAAATTAAAATTAAAGTTTATGACCCAAACCAGATTTCGACCCCGATTCATACCATTTTTTGAGACAAATTTCTAATTAATTTTTGTGCACTTTTTTTCATCAATTTAAACCTTATTTGCGGTAAAAATGTGAGAAAACCTCAAACAATTTTTTTTTCCATTTTAATTACGATTATGAAGTGTTTAAGTTCAAAAAGCATAACCCTTTAATTTTTTTGAAAAGTTTGACTGTTTGAAACAAAGAAACGGTTCGCTAGATCGAGATGAAACTTCACAGGATTATTCTGGGTATATCGAACTGTAAGTCATGCTTAAACATTAGTCATTTCGTGAATATTTCTAATTTAGCCGTCAATTTTCCAAAAAACCATAAATTACCCTTTTTTCCTGTTTTTTAAAATTCGTGTAAAAGATGAAAAAAAATATATATTTCCGAAAAGTTGCGGCAGCATGTTATAGGAATTTTATTCCAGTTTTCAAAACTGCCCTTCAATTTTCTGTACGACCATTTGTCGCCGAGATATCGATGATTGAAGACAAAAGGATCCTTTTCCATTAAAAGTCCGATATTTCGAGGAAAAAAGGTTGTATCGAAATTAAAAAAAAATAAAATTGAAGCAGAATAAACAAGCTATCTGGTCTATGCAATGGCTTAACTGAAAAAAAAAATTCCAAGTTAGTGGACTGAAGAAAAAAAAAATTGCAAAATTTGTTTGTCGCGCTATTTCCTAGAATTGCATGATAACCGTAGCTCCTAAAAAATTTCGACCGAAAGATCTAAAAACTAGAATCTTAGAGCTTCAAAATGCTTTTTTTTTTAAATTCCCGATACGACCACTTTTCACATATAATCTCCCTAGTGCTTGAATTATTTCCGGAAATTTTTCCGAAGTAATGCATTTTCTAGAAAAATGCGTGATTGAGGAAAAATTTCCGGACATATTAATTCAAGGACGTGGGGGATTCGGTAAGAAAATTTTATAACCAAAATTTATTTTAAAAAGGACCCCGCACAAATCTTATGGAAATTGAATTTCGGTCAAATTATTTGAAATTTTCAGAATAGTTTCTTGAAGTCATGCTGAGAAAAAGTCTTCATGGGCACAAAGTGCCAAGATGCTCCGGAGCCGAGATATGAGCGATGGGAAGTTGAAAAACGCGTTTTTCATATCTCAGGCTCCTATAATCGGTTTTACGGCATCTAAACATTTTCACTGCAAAAAAACGTATAACTCAAATCATACTAACGCATTTTCTACAAAAAAAACTATTTTTGAAGTCATTCCATACCTAAGAACGTTGAAATCTGACAAAAATAGGCTTTTAAAAACGTTTCGTTATTTTTTTTCTCTGATTAATATTCAGTATTATAGTTATAAGAGTTATAATACTTAATATTCAGTCTAATAGAATATTATTATATTGTAAAAAACCAAGTCCCATTCTCAGCTGAACCCAAGATGAACGACGTGGACGTGATGGGAGACTCATCTCATTGGGGTGCTTGTTTATCGTGAGTCCCCTTGCCTCTCACTAGTAGATATCTTTTATAGGCTAGACGGTGGAGATAAGGACTCCACGGTTCGTCACTCCCGAAGTATTTTCGGGACTCCAAACCCNTAAAATAGAAGGAAAGTAAGTTTTTGTGGAAAACCGATGTCTATGGCAATATATCAATGATTCTTAAAAAATCATAACTGCAATCAAGTAGGCTTAGGCTTGTGATGTCAAAATCGTCTTCGCTATACGTCACGTTGACAGTCATTTTCTCTAGCTTCTAATTTTTTACAATTAAATCATGGCAGTGAACAACCAAAAAACTAATTTAAAACCTTATAGTATATGTTATTCCCCCACCCAAATAGGGGACATTCTTATGTCTCATAAAATATTTGAAGTATTTGCCAAATTTACTGAAAAAAACTGGAATCAGTCCGCATCAAGAAAACCTTTTCGCAGCTATTCAAAAGATTTTGAAGGAATATATTCCATCTTTTTTACGTAAAACCAGGGCTCAGCAGAACAAAATTTAATCAAATTATTATATATGTTTTATGAAACACAGACATCTAATGGAAATGAAAAACAAAGGTAATAATTATGCTCCTCGTTACTCTCCGTTGCGAAGAGAAGAGTTCCAGCCAGAATTTCAAAAACATTTAGCGTTAATAGAAGAAATCTCGGAACAAATATTTGGTAAATAATTATTTGTATCTATTTATTATTTTAAAATAAATAAAAACATTAAAGCAAAATTCTGGATAGGTACTGATTTTTGAACCATATGATAGCTGTCAAAAAAACAATTTCCACTTATTAATTTTGTTTGCCTAGCTTGGCAGGAGGAAAAAAATGTCCGAAAAATTTGATGGTTGCCATGGGCAACTGTCGAAATTACAGTATGTAATTGGCTTAAAATGACAGGTGTAAAATTGTCACCTAAATACAGCCTGTCAAAAATTACGGAAAAATTTCGGAAATTCTTTCGACCCTTTATTTGTTTGCATTAGTGTATAAATAAATAATAACCAAGGCAACGAAATGCAGTCTATGGAATAATTTCGGTAAATTTTGAGTCTGAGTTTTTAGCTGAAATATTTGAATTTTTATAATTTTTCAAATAAAATTTTATCTATCAGTTATTTTTTGTGGATTTGGGAATATAATAGAATATAAAGCTTTATTTCCTTTAGACAATACAAAATTGTATAGGATTATGTCAACAAAACATTACAAGTAAAACACATATTATATAGCAATCATTAACATAACATTTAAGTATAATACAACATACACATTAATCACATTATTATTTAACCCAGATGTTCCTAAAACTCACTTCTTAAAGATATTAAGTTTTTTTTTTAAATAAACAAGGATTAATAGATGTAAAATAGGATATTTTTTATCAAATAAAAAAATTATTATAAATTTATGTCAAAAAATACTGTACTATATGTAGTACATTAGGAACAAACCACAAATAATTTTTATTAACAAATAAATTATTTTTTTGTATGATAATCAATATGGAATATTGAATATGGAGAGCTGTTACACTTGACACATCTGGTAGTAGCCCGGTCATGGCACAAGCCACCCAACCGATCATATCTCACGTCAATATTTTCATCCCGTGACGGACGTCCAGTTCGGTAGGTGTTTTCAGACAAAATAGCGGTAGCTATTCATTTGTATCTCAGTGCATCCTAGATTACGTGTAACTACAGTTAAAGCATTGATATTGTAGACAAAAAAAGAAAAAATAATTTGTTTAATGTAAATGGATATAATTGCACATTTGCACGTAGTTTCTAGTTCTGTACAACTTTTCTCTATAACAATTTTCGATATTGCCAAATATAAATGTACTTTACACTTGAGTAAAATTCGTATTTTTTGTCAAACTGCGTATACGACTGAAAAAATTTAATATCTGATGATTGAATTTTAGATTTTGGAACATGCAGAACTTTTTATGAAGAATAACTTTTTTTCTTAAAATTAATAATAAAAAAGTTTTCCATATGGTTCCAACTTAGTGAGACATACTGTATGTACAGACAAGGTTGTGTTAAAATGTTTAGATCTTTAAAATATTTTTACAGCTGCTGATACTAGATAATCCTATTATGGGTCTTAAAACTTGTTTCTGAGCAATAAACACATTTATAGCAGAAGAAGATCAACCCCAGAGACATATACCATATCTAAGGCGTGATTCTATCTGAGAATAGTATACCACGAGTAACTGTTTTATGGTAAGAACTGTGCGTAAATTCTTAAAAAGATATGACTGCGAGTGAAGCTTTGAGACTAGGTATTCACAATGTATTTTCCAATTTAAAAACTTATTGNAGCAGAAGAAGATCAACTCCAGAGACATATACCATATCTAAGGCGTGATTCTATCTGAGAATAGTATACCACGAGTAACTGTTTTATGGTAAGAACTGTGCGTAAATTCTTAAAAAGATACGACTGCGAGTGAAGCTTTGAGACTAGGTATTCACAATGTATTTTCCAATTTAAAAACTTACTGCAAGGCTTCTGCCAATTATGAAACATCAAGCAGTGAATTTTTTCCATATTTATATGTAAATACAAAATTTTTAATTTTGTAATTTTTAAATACCATATGATTATCTTTGGTGTTGAGGTTGATGGAATCTTACTCGATTTCATATTTAAATATGTTCGATGTAAATAATGTATTATTAATAGCATAGTATTGTGACTTACCTTGTATATATATTTTTATGTTAAGAATGCTTGATTGTTTTTGTACAATTGTTATCGCTATAAAAACAACCGCGCTCTATACCGAGGGCAGTCAGTAAGTTAGTAAGTTAGTAAGTTAGTAAGTGAAATTGTAAGAATTAACCTAAAGTATCTGACAGTTATTGAACAATTAATATTACTATCGTCTCTTAATTTATCTACAATAAATAAAGTATTTAACAGTGGCGACGAGGATAAAACTTTATGATCGACGGAAATTAACTTTTGATAGTGTGCAATTGAGTGTTAATTATGCCGACACAGTCAGAACAAATTATTGCTTCTTCTACGCTAATAGGTCATTTGTCAGAATTTGTTTCAAACTCGAATGACAGGACAATTTTTTTACCTGGCATTAAAAATTATTTTGAGTCAAATGGAATCAATAGAAAGGAGATAAAGCATTCGATTTTTTTAAATTTGTTGGCAGAAGATACGTTCAAATTGATGTTTAACTTATGTGTGCCTAGTAAGCCGAAGGAAAAACAGTTTGACGAGTTAGTTGAAATTTTGGCGCATCAACTTCGGTACACGTAGAAAGTTAAATTTCCACGAGGCCAGAAAATTATCTTAACGAAACTGTGAAAGAGTGGGCTGCATGCGTGGAGTCTGGCTGTTAACTGTGAATTTAAAAGTGAACTACCTTTTTTTATGTTACAAATTTATGTATGGAATGGAAAAAGGACCAGTGAGAGACAGGTTATTTGAGGAAAATGCCACTCTAACTTTTGATGAAGCAATATGTATTTGCTGCAAACAAGGAGGCAGCTATTGGAAGTGGAAAATTATTCCAGGGATGTATTAGAAGGAACAACTTTACCACGTGCGAGGTTCAAGGACTAAAACCATGTCGTCACATGCCGGGAGCACAGCGTCACTGCCGGGATGTGGAAGGACACGTCACATCCAAGCAACCATACTTCGAGTCAAAGAGAAAGAAATATGTCACGTCCGATACGAGACCTGTCACATGGTAGAGGAGGTTCATCGCAGTCCAAGCCGCAGAATCCATGCGATGTATGTGGAAAGAGGAACCACCCATCGTCAAAATATCAGTATCGTGAATGTTTTCGTCATATTTGTCATAAAAAAGGAAATTAGATAATAGATAATGTAACTGTTCCAATCTCCCCGCAAAATAGCTTTTTTAAGAGCGTTTTTTACAATTTTAATATTTACCTCATATCAAATTATCGCATCAGGATCATGACATTAAGCAATATTTCAAGAATAAAACGTTTCTTGACGTTTTGAGAGAAATATCGGTCTTTTCAAAAACTCGAACTCTTTCAGAGTTACTTCTGAGGAAGAGAGCGATATGTCTCTAGAAACGTCAACCAACCCGGAAATTGTTCTATCAAACTGTTTTTATATTATATAAAATTTAAATAAAACTTTACTATTTTTTTACCATTTCTGTCTGCTTTAAGTAAAACAGTTAAAAATCGCGTCTTCTTATTTGCAAAATTGATTTTTTTTTTCTGTCTAAACTCCGTATTTAAGCATTTTCCGAGTTCTCAAACAACTTTGTTGAATACAGTTTTTAACGAAAACAAAAATTAAAGGCACTTTGTTTAGGCAAAATTCCACATTTTGAAATTTTTTGGGCGCCCTGTATGTTTCATTACATACTTGATTAATGCCCATGGCCAAAAGAAGCAACAATTTTTATTAAGAATAACTGTTTCTCGAAAAATCAACAATAAAAAAGTTTACAAGTGTCCGGTACCTCATAACGTGTACAACGGAAGACTACGGATTCGTGGACTCAAAATAGACAGATCTAAGTCAATTCACCTATATCCGAAATCGCTTAGTTTAGCCGCCAGATGACCTCAAAGTTAGTGAAAATTTTTTGAATTTTGTAAATAACTGGAATAGGTATTAATCGATTTTGATTATTTTTGGGATGTGGACTTTTGCTTTCAATCTACACATTTTGTTGTTATACAGAGTGTTTTTAAAACCTACAATACCTACAAAATTGATGTATGGTGGTAATATCCGTTCATAACTTTTTCCTCTTTCGGGCAATAATGACTATTTTTTATCTCATATGTAAATCCATTTGGAAGGTTTTAGGCTTCTTGTAGAATTTTGATTAAATGAGCGGTTTGGGTACAAAACAATATTTTTTAAATGTCTACATTATCCTGCCACCCATATTATAATATATAATACTTAACAAAGTGCTAGTAGGCACTGATTTTGTAAGTTTTGACAGTAATTTCAGTCTGATCTTTAAGTCATTGTGCCGGACAATAATTCTTAATGAGTGTTTACGATGATAAGATATACCACATGTTACTTGGATACACACAGATACGACGAATTATAATTATTTACAACGTGCCTAATTTTATTTAAAAAATTAGAAAAAACAATCAAATACAACGCATTGACAGCTTATTTATTATTGACCCTGTTATTCTACCCAATAGACTGAATGGCGAATTTTGTTTAGAATTTTTGCAAAACACTTTACCCAGTTATGTGTAAGCTATTTACCCAGTGAGTTATTTGAAGGTGAGCCGTTATTGCTCAGAGCTAACATGTGGTTTATGCATGATGGAGCTCCACCACATTTCACTGTCAATGTCCGGCAGTATCTGAACTAAAGATTCCCTCGTCGATGGATCGGTAGAGGGGATAATGTTCCTGTTAACTGGCCTGTTCATTCACCAGACTTAATATCTTTGGGGTACTTTGAAAACAATAGTGTATGCTTCCTCATCTAACACTGAAAAAGAGTTGTGGGAGGCATATCCAAATTGCCATAAATGTTTTAAAAAATTGCCCTGAAAAACTAGAAAGGGTGTCCTTTAACTTTCTTCGCCGAATTAACCTTTGTTGTGGTTATTTTGAACAGTTTTTATAATAAGTTGTACTAAATCTAACAACATCAACTTTGTTACTTTTATCTCCAGCATTTTTTATTATATTTGTTGTTTTTACTAATTATCTCAATAAAATGACATGTTATAAATAATTCGTCGTATGTGTGTGTGTATCCATATCGAAGTAACATAGTAGTAGGTATATCTTATCGTAGTAAACACTCATTAAGAATTGGCAGGTACAATGACTTAAAAATCAAACTGA
>NW_019417130.1:76986-78427 GCF_000390285.2 Anoplophora glabripennis
GTAGCTTCCAAGACACCAAAACTTACGCCCTTGAAAAGAAAATAGATGTCTCAAGTTTTTTTTTAATTCCGATATTTTCCAGGTGGGAAGTTTTAATTGAAACACTGTGTATATCACACTTCTTAGATAGATACTCTTAATATGCAGTTTATAAGATTGTGTAAGACTGTTTTATAAGTTTATATATTTTGTTCATATATATATATATATATATATATACACTTACTTTTATCCAAGGACTTCAGTATAAACCAGCCATAACTAAGAATTAAAAAATCTTCTCTAAATATGTTGGTTGGTTATTGGAAAAATGTGTTCTGACTTCCTCGCGACAAGCAGTGGAAAAGGACCGAAAACAAAAACAAAACTCGAACAAAATGTAGCCAGTTTGATGGAAACAAGAGTTTTGGGTATGTTTCAGGTTTGTTTTTGTTTTTCAGGTTCTAGAAAACACAAACACGACATAAACTCAACTGTCCGTTTAGTGGAAAACCGCCATAACACCTTGCGACTATTATCTTTGGGGTACTTGTACTGAAAACAACAGTGTATGCTTCCACATCTAACACTGAAGAAGAGTTATAAAGACATATCCAAATTGCCATAAATGTCTTAAAAAATTGTCCTCAAGAACTGCAAAAGGTTTCCTTTACCTTTTTTCGCCGAATTAACCTCTGTTGTAGAAACAACCGTAGTCTAATAACATCAACTTTGTTATTTTCATCTCCAGCATTTTTTATTGTATTTGATTGTTTTTACTAATTATCTCAATAAAATTAGGCATGTTGTAAATAATTCGTCGAATGTGTGTGTGTGTATCCATATCGAAGTAACATGTGGTCTATCTTATCGTAATAAACACTCATTAAGAATTGGCAGGTACAATGACTTAAAGATCAAACTGAAATTACAATCAACATACTAAATCAGTGCCTACTAGCACTGTTAAGTATTGTAATATGGGTGGTAAGATAATGTAGACATTTGAAAAATATTTTTTTTAACCCAAACCGCTCAATTAATTAAAATTCTACAAGAGGCCCATAGTTGTCATTATTGCCCGAAAGAGGAAAAAGTTATAAACGGATGTTATCACCATACATCAATTTTGTAGGAGTTGTACGATTTAAAAACACTCTGTATAACACCAAAATGTGTAGATTCAAAGTAAAAGTCCATACCCCAGAAATAATCGAAATCGAATAATACGTATTCCAGTTATTTACAAAATTAAAAAAATTTTCACCAACTTTGAGGCCATCTAGCGGCCAAAGGAAGCGATTTTGGATATAGGTGAATTAGCCTAAATCTGCCTATTTTGAGTCCACGAATCTATGGTCTTCCGTTGTACACGTTATTCTGGGACACCCTGTATATATAAAGGGTGGTCGCGATGTAATAGGCCAAAATTCATGACTAGATTCCTGACGTGAAAATATTG
>NW_019417130.1:78439-79008 GCF_000390285.2 Anoplophora glabripennis
CGAATTTTATGCAGGAAACTTCGAGGGCAGATAGATCTCTTTAAAATAATATGTGTTTGCCTTATAAACATAGGTCTGGAACGGCACCGTTTTAGAGATACAGGGTGTTGAAGTTGTCAAAAAAAATTGATTTTTTGTTTATATCTCCGGAATCTATTAACCGATCTCAATAAAATTTGGTACATATAATGTATGATAGTAGGCCTTATATTCCCTGGAATATGAGCTTTAAAGGTTCAACCAGTGGTGTACAACTGGACGGGAGTCACCCTCTTTTTTACAAAAAAATCTACTCCACTGCATTTTTTACATGTCATTGTAACTGATTTATATTTTAATGCACAAAATACGTAAAAAAGGTGACTTAAATTTTTTCCCTAAGATTAGCCGTTCTCAAGTTATTCATACGAATACAATCCCCTTGTGGCAGACACTTCTAACGATAATATTACAAGAATATTTGTTTATGTTTAAAAGTAAGTGCAATTTGTAAGCACATCAACAAAATTATTTACACTCCTTTCTACACCACCTGTGAGGTAGTGTTCCTGGCGTGTTTTAGTTTTCCC